>NC_134405.1:259635545-259941545 GCF_038048845.1 Mixophyes fleayi
CCAAACATTGTTTCAGATATTAATGGTATCAACAATATTTGTGTACCTATCCCTGATTCTCTTTTAAACTCACAATTCACTTAAGTTTTCAAGTTGCTTCACTTTACGATTGCAAGCTGATGCAATGATCAAGCTCCAAAGAACCTTCTACCTATTTATATAGTATCTCAGACAGATGTTAGATTATAGCCCCTCGTCCTAGTTTCTAATTTTATTATAGTTAACCAAATAATAGGCAGATTCTCTATAGCTCAGTGATGGCTAACCTGTGACACTCCAGATGTTGTGAAACTACAAGCCCCAGCATGCTTTGCCAGCAGATAGCTAGTTGATAGCTGGCAGAGCATGCTGGGACTTGCAGTTTCACAACACATGGAGTGTTGGGCAGCACAGTGGCCTGTGTGGAGTTCGTATGTTCTCCCCGTGTTTGCGTGGGTTTCTTCTGGGTGCTCCGGTTTCCTCCCACACTCCAAAAACATACTGGTAGGTTAATTGGCTACTATCAAAAATTGACCCTAGTCTCTACCTCTCTGTCTGTATGTATATGTGTGAGTGTGTGTCTATATTAGGGAATTTAGACTGTAAGCTCCAATGGGGCAGGGACTGATGTGAATGAGTTCTCTGTACAGCGCTGCAGAATTAGTGGCGCTATATAAATAAATGATGATGATGATGATGAGTGTCACAGGTTAGCAATCACTGCTATAGCTCCTACTAGCCTTGGACTAAGGTCTGCTGAAATCTGTGGATCTGGATTCTCTGGTGCAGGAAACATCTGTATGGGTGTCATAGTCACAGCCTCTGACGCCTTGCAATTGGCTATTGGTGATATCAACTCCAACCCTTGCCCTCACCCTATCCATACGATTGCCACCCTCTGAAACATTCATACTTCCCATCAACCATACCCCTCCAACCGGGAAAACCTCATCCCCATCCCCACCTGTTCCCACCCCCCTTCTTGTATGCCCTCTGGAACATTCATTCTATTTGTAACACATTATATCCATTCATGATCTTTTCATTTCTCATTTCTTTACTTACCTTGCTTTCACTGAAAACTGGATCTCTTCCTCTGACACTGCCCATCCTGCAGCCCTCTTGTTTAATGGTCTCTCTTTCTCCTGTACTCCTCTCTCCTTCTCCTTTTTTAAGTTTCAGTACATTAAATAGTAATTTATTTTCCTTCTCTGTATTGCAGTTGTCTATCGCCTCCTTGTGCCCTACCTTCGACAACTTTGCTGCTTGGCTCTCTCAATTTCTCTCTGCTGATCTTTTCATTCTTATTTTTGGGAACTTCAAAATAAATTCAAAATCAAACCTGAGCTTGTTCTCTCTCTAAAGCAATAGTTTGACCTGACATATACCTCAGGGTTGACACCATTACTCTACCCCCGATTCCTCATGCCCACTGCCAGGGTGTAATTCTCGACTCTGCCCTTAATTTCTCAATATTAATCCCTGCTTGACCCCTATGCTCCACCCCTGACTTCTGGCCTCTGTGCTTATTATCACCTTGCTCTTCAGGCTCCAAGACTTTCCCAAGCTGTTCCCATCTCTGGAACTATTTATCTTGCACTTCAAGTCTCTTCCCCAATCTCAGACCTTTCAAAAGCTCCCTGAAACCCCACATCTCCTCACTTGTTTACCCTCTCACTTTCTCAACCCCATCTGCTCCCTGTCTCACATTTCTGACCCATCTACTATTGTCTCGCCTTTCTCTCTAAGCTGTCACAGGCAGTGTCCTCTCTACCTTTTGTCTCATGTCAGTTCATCTTGTCTGCATGTCCCCTTTTACATTGTGTACTGTATATGATGTGCTGTATTGTGTTATTTACTATGTTAGCTACATGTACTGCTGTATATTTTGTATGCTAATATTATTGTATTTATGAATTATTATGTATTTATTTTATTGTATCCTGGATGTATGCTTCTGCAGAATCTGTGACTCCTTATAAATAAACAATGATTTTGTTCTTAGACCGGAAAGTGCTCTTGCGTTCATGCAGAGTGTTCACCCAGCAAAAGACAACTTTGCAAGGTTACAATTAATCTGGCCAGCTTCCTTCTTTTTGGAATTCCTTTTTATGGATTTACATACCTTCCACAAGCTCAGGGCAACAGTCTGGATAAGCCAGTATAGCTCAAGTAAGTGATCATTCACGTTGGAATTTTTCAGGACTTTACAACAGCGATACCTCATTATTCACCCATTTCATCTTTCAGTGTATTTACAGAATTATTCAGTAAAGCACTTTGTGCATTCAAATTTATTTGTACTTATTTGATGTTTTTATCTATTACAATTCATTTAATGCAAGGCAGCATATAGTAAGGACAAAATTTAACAAATAGTATATCTTTGGATCATGGGAGAAAATTGTAGCCCCTAATATAAATCTATGTGAACACTGGATAAAATACAAAATCTACACAGACAGCATCCCTGGTGATATTGAAAGGCAATGCTAACCAAGGTTGATTGTCTACTGCTAGAATTCCTGACATGAACTTGAATTTTAAGTTTTCAGAAAATCACTTTCGGCTGTGAGATTTTCCATTATGGACAGACTAGGAAAATACCAAAAAAACCTGTATGCCTGTCCTAAAACAATACCTAAAGCTCAATTTTGCAAATTTCTGTTTTTGGTCAATAACAGTCCTAGATTCCTGCTATGTAATGATTATTATGATGAGTATGAGGCATTATGGTTTGGAAGCATCACCTTTCTATCAGCAACAGGTCTAAAAAAGTTAAAGGGGTTGTTCAAAAGTACACCTACCTCCTTGTGTAGCAAACAGGATCATCCTGCAACTCTAACTCTTATTTGTGGCCAGTAGCTAATCACATTTTTGAGTGGATAATTTTTGTTGAGCGAGAGTTTTTCTTTAAAATATGTGATTTTAGATTTTGCCCAGTCCTCTTCATTAGAAGCCTATGGGACTCTATCAAGGAGGACTGAACTGACTGAGTCATCCAGCAGTATGGACCACAGTATGACGGCATCGGCATGCCACTCCCCCATTTACTGCACAAGGATCAGGAAATATTATTTGTTGTCCAAAATTGTAAATCACATTATAAAATCATCCCCTAACCCAGTGGTTACCAACTGAAGGGTACACGTACCCCTGGGAGTACGTGCTGGGCGGTTCAGGGGTACTCCAAAAATAATAAGTAATGGCAGAATGGAGAGAGGACATGTCTCTTTAGCTCGCGAGAATTCGAATGGTCCAGCCCTCTGCTATTCTGTCTCTGATTGGGTGAAACAATGAACATGACTGTGGATGCTAGGAGACTGAGAAACTGCAAGAAGCAGAGATGTGAGTAGTTCTGTTCTATATCACCAGCCAATTCCAGAGATTATTTTAATAGCCAATAGAGCGGCGGTTCCCAAAGTGTGCGCCGTGGCTCCCAGGGGTGCCGCGGGCCAGCCATAAAAAAAAGAAAGAAAACAGAAACTTACCAAGCCACGCGGCGCCGGGACCCAGCAGCCTCCTCTCTCCCGCAGCTCTCACTGACGTCATTCAGTGACAGCTGCGGGAGAGAGGAGGCTGCTGGGTCCCGGCGCTGCAAGGATTGGTAAGTTTCTGTTTTCTTTCTTTTTTTTATGGCCAGCGCCTGGCGCGGGGCAGAGTGAGAGGAATTGTGGCAGAGGAGGGGGACAGAAAGCAGAGGAGGAGGACAGAGAGCAGAGGAGGAGGACAGATGGCAGAGGAGGAGGACAGATGGCAGAGGAGGGGGACAGAGAGCAGAGAAGGAGGACAGATGGCAGAGGAGGGGGACAGAGAGCAGAGGAGGAGGACTGATGGCAGAGGAGGGGGACAGATTGCAGAGGAGGAGGACAGATGGCAGAGGAGGAGGACGACAGAGAGCAGAGGAGGAGGACAGAGAGCAGAGGAGGGGGACAGAGAGCAGAGGAGGAGGACAGATGGCAGAGGAGGGGGACAGAGGGCAGAGGAGGGGGACAGAGGGCAGAGGAGGGGGACAGAGAGCAGAGGTGGGGGACAGAGAGCAGAGGAGGAGGACAGATGGCAGAGGAGGGGGACAGAGAGCAGAGGAGGTGGACTGATGGCACAGGAGGGGGACAGATTGCAGAGGAGGAGGACAGATGGCAGAGGAGGTGACAGAGAGCAGAGGAGGGGGACAGAGAGCAGAGGAGGGGGACAGATGGCAGAGGAGGAGGACAGATGGCAGAGGAGGGGGACAGAGAGCAGAGGAGGAGGACAGAGAGCAGAGGAGGGGGACAGAGAGCAGAGGATCGGGACAGAGAGCAGATGAGGAGGACAGATGGCAGAGGAGGAGGACAGATGGCAGAGGAGGGGGACAGAGAGCAGAGGAGGGGGACAGATGGCAGAAGAGGAGGACAGATGGCAGAGGAGGGGGACAGAGAGCAGAGGAGGGGGACAGATGGCAGAGGAGGAGGACAGAGAGCAGAGGAGGGGGACAGAGAGCAGAGGAGGAGGACAGATGGCAGAGGAGGGGGACAGATGGAAGAGGAGGAGGACAGATGGCAGAGGAGGAGCACAGAGAGCAGAGGAGGGGGACAGATGGCAGAGGAGGAGGACAGAGAGCAGAGGAGGGGGACAGCATGACAGAAGAGGGGTACAGCGTGAGAGAGGGCAGAGGAGGGGGACAGCGTGAGAGAGGGCAGAGGAGGGGGACAGCGTGACAGAGGGCAGAGGAGGCGGACAGCGTGACAGAGTTCAGAGGAGGGGACAGCGTGCCTGGTTGCAGAGGGGGCAGTGTGCCTGGTTGCAGTGGGGGCTGTGTGCCTGGATGCAGAGGGGGCAGTGTGCATGGTTGCAGAGGGGCATTTTTGCATACAACTAAATAAGTATTTCTGTCGTGACCTAAATACTCATTACAACTTTTTGACCCAACTACCTCTAAAACAGGACTGCTCAGTAATTATTTGGAGGGGTGCTTTGAAAAAATTTGGAGACTCTAAGGGTGCCGCGAACTGCAAAAGTTTGAGAACCACTGCAATAGAGACATCAGACTGTTCAGTATGCCTGGTAGATAAAAGGTGCTTTTTGTAAGAGCAAAGGTGCTTATTCAAATTGCTGTATATCTTGATCGGAATCTCACCTCAAAATGGTTCTTTTTTTCCTTCTCCTTTTGTAACATATTTGGTCCAGCTTTAGCATAGCTTTCCTTCTGCTGTTCTTTACAGATCTATAACTCATGTGTAGGCCAGGAATCGCGTGTGCGTGAGGGGGGGGGGCAGTATTTAAAAACAGGTATTTTAAAAACAAGAGGTACAATTTATAGAAATGGGTTCAAAATGGGTACACAAGGCGCAAAAGGTTGAGAACCACTGCTCTAGCCCATTGGAAATATTTTGTCAGTAAAAAATGTTGTCTACATATTTAAGCTTAAGCCGCACAAAATTGGTTTCTTGTAACTAAAAATAAACCTCTCTGTGTTAAAAATTAATTTTCTACTATAAAACTTCCAGGCGTCCATATTCCAACTTTACTTGATAAAAAATAGTTTTTTTGTGGCACACAATCCACTGTACTATCAACGAAATTTGATGTGCTCTAAAATTATAATCAATCAATTTGTCAGTTACAAAATTATTTTTGTGCCCCAGAATCAATTGTGTTAGAAAAAATATATTTTAGCCAGAAAATAAATGTGTGTTAGAAAATTGATCTTGTTTTGTTAAAGTAAAATGTGAATTACAAGATAATCCTGTAAAATTAACTGTCAACTAAGCATTATACAAAACTCTGTCATTATCAGATATTGTAAACTATTATTTTATATTCCATTACACCAAATACAAATTTACCAAATAAAAGTTTAAAATTTTCTTTGGGATATATTATTTTTGCTGTGAGTAGACTTTAGCAATATTTTCAAAATTGTTATGCAACATATTTTCTTTATTTAGCATCTTTCACCAGCAAAGTTTGGAGCTAAATATTCCCAGTCCTACCACAACCACACCACACAGAAAAATGAATGAACTGTCATCATCATCACCATTTATTTATATAGCGCCACTGATTCTGCAGCGCTGTACAGAGAACTCATTCACATGATTCCCTGCCCCATTGGAGCTTACAGTCTAAATCCCCTAACATACTCACACACACAGACAGACAGAGACTAGGGTCAATTTTGATAGCAGCCTAATTAACCTACTAGTATGTTTTTTTTGGAGTGTGGGAGGAAACCGGAGTACCCAGAGGAAACCCACGCAAACATGGGGAGAACATACAAACTTCACACAGATAAGGCCATGGTCAGGAAATGACCCCAGTGCTGTGAGGCAGAAGTGCTAACCACTTAGCCACAGTGCTGCCCCATCATCCCATCTCTGTACATAAATTATAAATGCAAAATTACATGCACAGTGCAGAATTGGAAAAATAAAGTGAAACTTGAAGATGGTATCACCAGTATTTTGCAGAGATGTTTATTTTAAAAAATATATATAATGGTCCAGATTCATCAAGGGACACATACTGAGCGCAATGTGCGTTTGTTTTGGAATGCATATGACTTGGGTCTGCGCACACCCGAATTCAACAAGGAGCAGATCTGAAGATATATTGCTTGAAGAATATGGTAGTAAAGTCACTTCCGTGATGTAAAAACTGGCATACGTACAACTGTTTTTATCTTTGCCCTGCTAGCTAAGCCACTGGCACATGTCCATTTGAGTACTCCGTGAATTTGTATTGCAGATTGACAGTGGAACACATGTAAATGTTAAAAAAAAAATAGTTAACCAATCCTATTGCTGCCAACCTAGGCTGGTACTAGCAAAATCAGGGAGACAAAAATCATGGGGTTCCCTCGATTTTACTACTGCCAGCACTAGGCTTTGCCAGCCAAGGCTGGTGGCACCATAGCTGGGAAACCCACAGTGTGGTGTCCCCCTGCCATAATGTCAAACTAGCCACAGGCTGGATTCCCTAGGAAGATCGAGTCCGCAAATAAACAGGTGCTCCACTAGGGCTCTTCCCACACCCCTGGGCTTTGAGTGTGGGGTAATAAAGAAAGATTTAATAGCAATAAACCATTGTCCCTGGTGCACTACATGTCTCAGCATAGCCAGGCTGCCATTAAGTGTCTTGGCATACTGGTGCTATGCTGGCAGTTGGGGAACCACAAGTGTCAGCATGCCTTGGCACCCAGGGACTGCTGGAACCTGTAGGTCACCAAGGACATATGTAAATAACACACACACACACACATTATTTTTCAAAAACAAAAACTTATCTTTATTAAATCTTAACAATAAATTAATCAAAAAATATTCCTTATTCTAATAATATTTTCTCAGTTATTTGAGATAATTATTTATATGTTTTTGTTAACTCTTTCATTTTTTGTAAAATAAACTGGGGTGGGGGTATTGGACTTGGGATGTGGTATAATGTATGTAATATTGGGGTCTGGAAACATGGACTGGGTGGATGATAACTGGGACTGGGTGTATGTTAACTGGGACTGGGGGGATGTTTACTGGGATTGGGAGGATGGGGGGGATGATAACTGGGGTTGGGTTTTTAAATTTTGAACTCACATTGATAAAATATATATTAGCTCTATGGTTGTACTTTGTTCACACATTTTCCAAGCTCAGCAGAGATCTGAAGTGGTAAATTAAGTGCAACTCTCTGCAAATGTTCATGTTATGCTGAAAACAGTAGTTTCCAAAGGACTACTATGCAATTATACTGTGAGGTGGGGGGAAGATTGCTTGTCAACAAACACTTATTAGGCCTATGGTGTCAGACACCTGTGGAATGCCTGATATCATGGGCCTAATAAACATTGTCCGATACGATTAATGTGGTTCCAACGCACAAAGAGATTTAATAGCCAAATATAGCAGAATTACAGCAAAACTATGATGAAGTATAAGAAGGTAAAATAAAATAGAAAAAAGTATAACCGAATACCAGAGCCGTAACTTAGAATTCAAGCGCCCTGGGCAAGAAAGACAAATGCCGCCCCCCTAGCCCTCAATTTTAACCTAAAATATTCCTAAATTGCGCCCCCATTCAGCGCTGCGCCCTGGGCGGTCGCCCCTGTCGCACAGCCCTAGTTACAGCCCTGCCGAATACATTACATAAGCGCCCCTGGATGAAGGTATAGCTTCAGTCTTGAAGTCTGCAGTCAAAGAGACTGTTGCTGGGCCAGGGGCTTGTTTATATACAGTTTGAGGTAACAAAAAGACAGTGTCACGGGCACTAGGAGTCTTGCCCAGGATTTCACCAGATGACTGAGCTTACTAGGGTAGTGAACTTTACACAACGGTCCTCTGGTAGCAGGGTGACTAGCGGAACATATATCACAGCAGATGGAGAGAGAATGCCAATAAATAATAGGAAAGTCAGTGACTTGCAGCAATCTTTGGTCAAGTAATCAGCGACTAGCTGATATAGTGGAAAGGCAGATTTGAACACGGAGGTCAGAATGGACGTGAGTAGATGCAGGGAGGTAACAGTGAAGTCAGTGGTCTGCGTACAGCAAGTTGTACCACTGCTTATGGTGAAGAGACTTGTCCAGGTACAGGTAGGTAGCAGGGAAGTCAGTGGTCTGCGTATAGCAAGTTGTACCACTGCTTATGGTGAGAAGACTTGTCCAGGTGCAGGTAGGTAGCGGGGAAGTCAGTGGTCTGCGTATAGCAAGTTGTACCACTGCTTATGGTGAGAAGACTTGTCCAGGTGCAGGTAGGTAGCGGGGAAGTCAGTGGTCTGCGTATAGCAAGTTGTACCACTGCTTAATAGGTGAGGATGTGTACAAGTGTTGATGAGTGGAAGCATACAAAGATAATAGGATGCAGACACTGAGAGCACAGAGGAACTTGATCCCAATAGGTATGCAGCGTATCCAACAAGTCTATATAACGGTATGTGTGGCGCTGCTTGGTAGAGACTTGCTCAGCACAGATATGCAGGCCAATAATGGATAGTCAATCACAGTTATGCATATAACGACTGAGTAGTAAGGTTAATTCCAAACAGGCATGCAGCGTAACAATAACAGTCTATAGCGGGTATGGATACCGCTGCTGAGCGTGGAAACTTGTCCTAGCGGATATGCAGAGTAAACGTAGAAAGTCAATAACAGATAGGCATACCGCTATTCAGTAGAACAGTCTGTCCACAGGGAGATGCAGGAACTGCAGAGACGCTGGACGGCAGAGACGAGTGTAGGAACCACAGGTGAGTAGATCCGGTAATCAGAGTCCAGATGAGGACACAGGCAGGAAACAGGAGACTGTAGCAGGTATGGAAACCAGCGATGAGTAGCACAGGGAATCCACAGAAACTGAATACACTAGTAGTACACAGGAGATAGTAGCGGGTATGGAAACCAGCGATGAGTAGATCAGGAATCAGCAGGAAACTGAAGACACTAGTAGAACACAGGGGACACCTTCAGAGACTCACAAGGAATGAGACTCCAAGATCAGGCAATGAGGTAATGCACACAGGTGCCTTAAATAGGGAGTTGTCTGATCAACCAATTTGGATTAAAAGCAACAGTCACAAGAGTTCTTGGGAGCTGCGCATGCGCAGACCATCAGGATGGCGGACGGCCGCGGTTCAGGATAGATGTTACAATGTACACAAAGATAAACTAAGGTCGTTCTTCATTGGTTCAGGGTTTATAATGTTCTATTAGAATGCAGGACATAGGTCAGTTCAAAGGAGTCCTCTTTCCAAAGGTGGGGGCAACTACTCCAACAGCTGAGCACATGCCTTGCTTGAGCAAACCGACTCTAGCTGGCTTACCCTTTTTACAAAGTATTTTTGAGTATGAATCTTATACTAATCATAACTAGCGATCGCTATTCTCTGATGGCATCGGATTCCAGCTGGTAAAAGGTGGATTAATATAAGACCAAACACCATACATTTCTTAGGACCTGAACTATAAATACCTTTAATGTAAATGTATCTCTGTTTAAATAATCTTTAAGTCTTACTAGTAAAATTATGTGAGTTGGAACTTTATTAAATGTGTACTATTTACAAATGTAAGTGTAAATGTTAGTGAGTGTATTGTTTAACAGTGCGATTGCGTTATTAGACTTAGCGTACTTATCACAATCGCATAGTAAACCAATATTAACCAATATTAATCAATTTAGCCAACTTCATCCAATTATTTAATTCGACAGCCCTTAAATCATTGAGGAGCTTGGGCTTTCTGCTACTCAAGACGCTTCACCGAAGTTGGAACTGCACAATTAAGCGTCTATGGTTAAACCCTAACTGCAGGCACCTGTAGACTGCCTTGTAGGAATGAAATCTATCCTCATTACTTATGGATCAGTCCATTGTTGCTACCAGTGCTCACAGCTCGGCATGGTAGAATCTGGCAGCCAGTATGTGTGCAAGTGAATGAGACTTTTCAACATACTGCACACTGATTAGTTCTCACTGCACATATGAGCATATGTGCATCAGTCGTGGATCCCTTCAATACCATATGTAATATGACTGACTTTTACCTATCAAGTAATCACAATAATTAAAAGTAAAAGTATCCAGGCAGTTAGAGATGTGACAATGCCTGGCCATTCATACACAGGCAATCGCAGGAGAACATACTTGCACACCCTATGCAACAGCTGGAGAGGCATTCATTCAGACATGCCATTCTGTGAGATCAATTGTTTTGAGATGGTCCATTTTTTTGACTGAATCAAAAGTTTAGTTAGAAACCATTGGTGCCCTAAGTGAGCCACTTTACACACCATTTAAATCTTGTTACTAATGACTGTCTTTTTACTCCTCTTTAGCTAACATGACTGACCAAGCTAACAGGGCCAAGTCAAGCCTCGGATCCTCCGCTTCAGCATTGAAGCAGAGGTAACCAAATTTAAAAATTAAAGAGGAAGTGAATGTCCAGCTGGTGGTGAAGCACTCTCTGCTGCCTTACTGCCATCTGCTTCTTCCTCCCGCCATATCCTGGGTAACCAGAAGCCAGAGAGTCAAGGCCAAACCTTGTTCCATTGCTGGCCCAAGGAGCAAGTGGGCCGAAAAAGATTAAATATTTGTTTATTAATTTATGTTGAACACCTGTGGACACCTTGGGCCTTATTCCTCAAGGAAAGTAAAGCAAAAAAATGAGTAACTTTTCACCTTGGCAAAACCATGTTACATTGGAGGGGAGTTAAATTTAAAATGTGGAGAGAGATTTATAGTTGGGTTAGGGCATGTTCTAGATCAATTTTAAATTTCAGTGTAAAAATAAAGCTATCAAGTGTGTGCTATATAAAAAAAACAGCTAGTATTTAAGTATTTGTACAAAATAATAAACTAATTTGCACTGCTTGCATTGTAACATGGTTTTGTTCAGGAGAAAACATACTCATTTTTTTTTCTTTCCTTTCCTTAATGAATCAGGCCCCTTGTGGTTGCCTTAATACTAGAGATGTTCACTGACCCCCATGTTCTGGTTTTGGATCTTCGTGTTTTGGTTTTGGCAAAACCACTCTTGCGTGTTTTGGTTTTGGTTTGAATCCCTATTTTTTTTTCTAAAATCACTATTTTTTTTTGCTAAAATCACATAATTTTGCTTTTTTTCCCCTACATTACTAGTGGCAAAAAAGAAAAAGTGGTGCAAGATGGAATTGTCCTTGGGACCTCCCACCCACCCTTATGTAAGATATTGAAAAAGACATGTGCAGTTTAACAAAGCAAGCACTCCAGCGACAAGCAGTGCCACTTTTGTGGCTGAAGTGCTTGGTTTGTTTGGGACCCCACAAAATGAGCTAACAATGGACTTAAGGCACCTAAGCAAACAGTGCTGTTAATGAACTCTACTGTAGCAAGTCATGAACCAGTGGAAGCAGCATAAGACCAAAAAATCCACCTTTATGTGTGGAATTATTTTTACACAACTCCTGACAACAGTTTTCTAGCCATTTGTAGCATTGTAAATCCACAGTCAGTAGAGTAGGGACCTTAACCAACTAGGAACCACATCCATGTTATGCCATTTGAAGCGAGTTCATGGAAAGCTTTTGTGAAAATCAGAAACTTATGCTAAAAAATAACAACAAGCAGTCCAGCATCAGCTACCTCCCTTCTCTCAGCTAGATCCCAGCACATGCAATCCACAACCCCAACACCTTCATCATCAATATCCTCACAAGTGATAAGAACAAGTGATAGGAGTTAGTCCTGCATCCAAGTTTCTAAGGTGAGATGACTGCTCCCCTATCCAGGACTCCTCAGAAGAATTCTTGCACGTTAGGCCCACTACTGCTGCTCCTGCTGCTGGGGGTGGACCCAGAAGCATATCAAGAAGAAGACTACTAGTAGTTTACAACAATTGACTGTTAAACAATCCTTTGCAAGAGGAAGCAAGTATGAAGGCTGTCACCCAGTTGCAAAGTGGATCACAGACACCTTGGCGAATATGCTAGTATTAGATCTGCGTTCAATATCCACTATTAATGCAGCTGATTTTATACAGTTATTTGAGGTCTTCTGTCCCCGTTACCAAATTCCATCACGACACCATTTTACTAGAAAAACTATTCCTCACCTCTACCAGAAGGTTCGTAAAAATGTAATTATTGGGCTACAAAATGCCATTCTACCCACGCTATCAGGGGCGGATTGGGAACTTAAAGTGGCCCTGGAAAAAATTATTGAAGTGGCCTCATGTCGGCAGGACCAAAATAACTGTAGGTGGGGCCAACACAAAAGTAGGCGGGATTTAGAACTACAGGAATTTGGTTGTAGTAACATTTAGGAAAACCTTGATGTGATGACTTTACACACAGTGGGTCATCTCTAAAGCCATGCAGGGCAAATGTATAGTATACTATAGGCAGCCCCCTCTTAGTATAGTATAGTATAGGTAGCCCCCCAATAATATAGTATAGGTAGCCCCCCTTAGTATAGTATAGTATAGATTGCCCCCCTTAGTATAGTATAGTATAGTATAGGTAGCCCCCCTTAGTATAGTATAGTATAGGTAGCCCCCCAATAGTATAGTATAGGTAGCCCACCTTAGTATAGTATAGGCAGCCACCTCTTAGTATAGTATAGGCAGCCCCCCTTAGTATAGCATAGTATAGGTAGTCCCCCTTAATATAGTATGGGACCCCCCTTAGTATAGTATAGTACACTAAGCCCCCCTCACTTACCTTCAGTTGCTCTGAGCAGCGTCTCTTCTCACATCAGGCAGACAGGAAGTGAAGTCACCGAACAGCACCGTGGGGGCCTAGCAATTGGCTGCCTGTTGCTGCCCACTGAACACCAATATTTTAGATTGCTTTCCTGTACATGCCTCCCCCTGCCGCATCCAAACGCGCCCCCCCCCCCCCCGGGAAAATCTGAGGTGACCTCCAGGTGGCCTCGTTAGGCCATCGGCCTACCGGGAAACTTCCCTGTAAGGTCTATGGCCAATCCGCCCCTGCACGCTATACTTAACAACAGATATGTGGACAAGCGGAACTGGGCAAACTAAAGATAATATGATTGTGACAGCCCACTATGATTGTGATTCACCTTCCCCAGCACGGACAGCAACAGTATGTACCCAAGAACGTCACATTTTTCAGAGGCAGGCTACTCTGTGTATCATCTGCTTCACTAAGAGGCATATTATTATTATTATTATTATTATTATTATTATTATCATAGATTTGTAAGGCACCACAGTGCCATACAGTAGGGAAGACAAGGGCATACATAAAACAGGACATACATAAAACAAGAACAGACAAGGCAGACAAAATGAATGGAGACATGAAAACAAAGGGTATGGAGGACCCTGCTCATTAGAGAGCTTACATTCTAAAGGGAAGAGGGCACAGCTGCGAGTTGTGATGGTGCATTAGTGTGAATAGTGCTATTGAGATGAGTTTTCAAAGAGCATCTAAAGATTTGAAGGCTGTGGGTAAGTCTGATTGAGCATGGTAGGGAATTCCATAAGTGGGGAGCAGCACAGGAGAATTTTTGAAGGCGGGAGTGAGACAAGATGCAGGCCAGAGGTAATACCGTTGACAACCTGTTTGAAAAACTAAGAGATGTCATTGCAATATGGCTTATTCTGCTTGGACTCTCCTGAGGATATGTGATTTCTGATAACGCCACCAATATTGTTAGAGCATTACAGCAGGGGGAATTCCATCACATTCCCTGTTTTGCTTACACAATCAACTTAGTGGTACAGAACTTTTTAAAAAATTACAATGACATGCAGGAGATGCTATCTGTGTCCCGAAATATTTAGGGTAATTTTCGGGTTTCTGCAACAGCATGTAGGAGAATGCAGCAGCTGCAAAAAGAATAGAATTTAGAGGGAATGAACTTTAGTCCAGCGTAGTGGAAAAATACTTTCCGTGTTGTGCAAGGTGCTGAAACCACTCAAAATAGTCACCTGTGAAGAGAGTACAGACACTGTTAGCTTGACTCAAGTGATTTCCCTAATTAGACTTTTTGAAAAGCAGCAAGAGAAATTGAAGGTGGAAATGAAACAAAGCAATTATGCTAATTATGTTGGACTTGTAGATTAAGTACTTTATTCGCTTCGCCAGGATCCAAGAGTTATCAACATCTTGAAATCGGATCATTACATTTTGCAACTGTGCTGGATCCTCGGTTTAAGAGCTATGTCTTCCCTTTCTTTCCATCTGACCCAGATCTCAAGAGATGAGCTCCTATTCAGCAAGCGGACAGCTCAAGTGGTACATGACACAATGACATCTCCTCCTTTAGTTTCTCTGGAAAAAACTTACCTTTCCCAAGACACCCAATGATTATGCAGTTGAGTCTGCACAACATTTTGACATTTGGTCTGGTCTAAAAAAGTTGCCCAAAAATCGTGACAGCTCTGCCGTTAAATGAACAACAAATTCCATGAGGAAGGCCATTACCGGCAATTACATCAAAGTACACAGACTTCTGTGATGGTGGATTCCAGTGGGGATGAATTAATATTGTTTGAGGATGATGTACACACTGATGAGGGTGAATATGATGACATTGTAGATTGCAGGTGCTGAGATCTAGCTGAGAGAAGGGAGCTAGCTGATGCTGGTATGCTTGGTAATATTTTGGGTAGAATGGCATGTTGGCAATTTTATGTTTTTCCACAGTAAACTTTCATCTTTATTAGAGAGGTGTTTTTTTTCTTTAAAAAGGTACAAGATTTTTAGTTACATTTTGGTTTCCCTGGCTTAAACCACTATGCACTTGAACATCGGCTTTAGCACATGAGGTAGAGGGATTAATATCATCATGACTGAAAATGGAGAGTGACAAGAACAATGTGACTGAAGACTGGAGAGTGCCACCCTTTCTGTTTCTGTATGAGCTATCGCACAGTAAAATGTGGCTGGAGACTTTTAATAACAATGCCAGCCCTATTATTTGAATTTCTTTTTCGGCACTAAACACTGCTATCTCTCCTATTTTTGTGTGAGCTATGACACAGTACAATGTGAGTGCAGATTTAGAAGACCAAGCCTGCCAGCCCTATTATTTCTATTTCAGCAATGACAATTAGTAATGGAGCAATGGAGCTCTCTTCTTTGTGTGTTACCTATATAACACAGTATAAAGTGAATGCAGATTTAGAAAACCAAGCCTGCTAGCCCTATTATTTTTATTTCAGCAATGACATTTAGCAATGTAGCAATGGAGCTCTCCTGAATGTCACTGGAGACTTTGAAGAACACTACCCTTCCTATTTCTTTTCTACCTATGACGCTGTCCAACTGCACTGGAGACTGCCAAGAACCGTACTACTACTTCTGTGTCCATCTGCGAAATGGCGCTGGATCGCTGTGGTTGGGGGTTCTTATAGAGTCTAAAACTCGCGAGATCTGACGATGTAACGATGACAATTTGCATCGTTTTCAATTCCGAGGACACGAAAGTACCGAGCCAACTCAGCTCGGTACTCAGATCTGCTAAGCTCAGGTGTGTTTGATTCTCAGGGAATCGAGCTTGAGCATCTCTACTTAATACACATTTTTGTTTATAAAAAGCCTAATGCCTCCAAGTGTTTATGCCAGTTTGCTTTAATCATTACATTTGTAGCAAAGCCAAAAAGTTTAGTTTACACTTTACATGTAAAGTGTGATAAACTAACATATTTTTTACAGCCGGAAGAATATTGGGTATCTTATGAATTGTATCAAGAAACAAACAAACAATAAATAGGTACTTCATAGGCATAAATAGTAGATGACATACCCAAAATGTTGAAAATCTTTTACAGCACACAACCACAATGCACATGCATGCAAGCAGGGCCGGATTGGGACTAAAAATCAGCCCTGGCATTTATAGTCCACAGGCCCACCTTAGTTTCAGCAGGAAAGAAACCAAGGGGGGCCTGCGGGGAGCGAACTTTTTCACCTGATGTAGGGGTGAAGGAGCATGAAGTTGATATTATGTACCAATAGTGCCTGCAGTTGATATTATGTACCAATAGTGCCCCCAGTTGATATTATGCCCCAATAGTGCCCCCAGTTGATATTATGTACCAATAGTGCCCCCAGTAGAAACATAGTAGGTTTATGGACAGGACATTGAGGAAGGTGAGAGACAGAAGACAGCAAGGCAGAGGGGAAGAAAAAGAGCACTCACAGCAAGAGAGGTTAGGAAACAAAATGAGGAGGGCTTTTGGTGGACTGTCTTGTTCTCTTCTACCTGTTATTGCAGCTTTTACAACCGACTCGCGAAAGGAGAGAGCCCCTGGAGACTGGGATACAGGTCCGGAGCATCTGTGAAGTGGTCGCTTGCATGCCTGTGATTGGGTGAGCTGCATATGCCAAGCTTGTGTGATGCTACTGTAGTCTGTGACTGTGGAACTACTGCTCCCAGCAGCAGCGACTGGTATGTAATATTAATGTAATTTTATCGTTTACCAATAATCATTGTCTGCTGTGACTTGTGTGGTTCTAACTCACAAAGCAATTTATTAGCAACAGCAAAAGAATAACAATTAAATAAATAAGCACAACCGATACATAGGCCGCACTCTGCTGGATCCAGCTTACAGTCATTCAATCCTGAAGTCTGTGGTCAAAGAGACTGAATGCTGGTTCCAGAGAGCAATATATATACATTTGGTGTTACAGTAATACAATACAGATGACTTGGCATGTTTCCATAGGTTCAGGCTCCAGGACAGTCCAGTATAGTGTAGTTCATAGGTCAGTTCAAACGATGCCCTCCAAGGGTGGGGGTCAGCTCTCCAACAGCTGCATACTTATCTTTTTGCCGAAAGCTAGTTTAAACTGGTCTATTTACATTACACACACAATACTATTCTGATCATTAATTCCTTATATTCCATAACTAGCATATGTGAGTTGCGATCTCATAGTTGATGGAAACAGATCACTAAGGATAAATAGGGGATGTGAATGACACCAAACATGATATGTTTCCTGTAACCTGAACCTTAGATCTCAATAAAGTGCTTTTAACATTATCATATTTAACTATAAATTCAATGACATTTGTTCAAAAACAACTTTGGGTTGGAACTATTATAAAAATGAACTGTGCGCAAGTGAATGTGTAAGTGTAAGTGTATGTGTGCATTGTTAATCGTGCGATTGCGTCATAACCTATGGCGTACTGATCGCAATCGCAAGATAAAACAATATTAATCAATATAGTTTCTTTCATCCAATTATTTGACTTCGACAGTAACATGCTGTCAGATTATACTGTGCAGGAGTGAGATGGAGCAAGGTGATAGAAATAACATCTGCTTAAGAAAATATGGGGGAGGAAATGGCATTTAAATGTTTGCCATTTGCAACCGTATGCTTTTCTGTGCTGGAGGATGAGGAGTTAAATAAAGATTATGGGGTAGATTTATGTGAAGATACCGGGTTTATCTGGCCCAATGCTACCCACTTCACGCTGACTGGCCACCCACGGATGCCTTACTATGCCAGGGAATCCTACCCAGTATCTTCTAGGGTTCTCAGTCACTCAGGCAAATGCAGTTAGAAAGTAAAACAATACATTTATTGTAACAAAAACAATCACTAGATTATTATATACATACAGTAAATAAAGGGCAGGCAGGTTTACCACATATCTTTCCCTTACCTCACTAGCTTAAGGCGTTACAGTCACCTGGTTGTCCAGACATGATGACCTGTGGATCTGCAAATGTATTTCACTGGTAGAGAATGGCAACTCTAAACTCAGCCAGCCTGCAGCTTCCAGTCCCAGAATGAATATATTCCCCCCCACCCCACCTTGAGTGGCTCCTTATATCTAGGGTCTAATTTCCACAGTATTTTCCCCTTCCTGGGCAAACCCCCAGGCCTATCCTTCTTAACCATTTGTCAGTGCTATATCAGGGGGTTGGAGGGGGAGTGGAGATGAGCTGTACTTCCACAGAAGGTCCCCTGCTGGGCTTTAGACAAAATATTTGAACTAGTCATGTTGAGAACATTGGATACTAATTGGCCTTCCCCTCATCTGTATCCTGCATTCTGATCCTTACCCCTAACTCACCTGTCTTCACTTTAAGGACAATGACTAACAGCGTCCATGCAATGTCAACAAGATACAATAAACTATATACATATTTACAATTAGCTACAATGTCCCCTTATCCACATGTAATTAGACACTGCAGTGGTATACTGTTGAGCTAGGGAACAAAAGCAAGGGCTATAAAAGGTACATGCTATAATCCACATTTTGTGAGAAATGAGGGACAGGCTGGTTAAGGTGATATTAATACCTCATTTCACCACAATTTACTATGCGGTTCCGAAGAGACGATGATTCCGGTAGCTTTGAAGTATTTTTTTTAAAATGCCACTTAATAAAATTGCCGTTTGAAAAAAATTACTTAAAAGCGCCAGGAATCAGCGGCTTTTCCGAACTGCCTCATAGTAAATATACCTCTGTGTGTCCACTAGTGTCCACTCCACATCATGATTGTGTTAAACACCCCGGGCCTGAGTCATTAAGGCAAAAAAAGGAGTAAATGTTCTCTGGGACAAAACATGTTATGATGCAAGGGGTGCAAATCAGTTTATTATTTTGCACATAAGTTAAATACTGGCTGTTTTTTCATCTAGCACACAAATACTTAATAGCTTTATTTGTACACTGAAATTTCAAGTTGATCTAGGACATGCCCTACCCTAATTATAAATCTGTCCCCACATTTTACATTTACCTCCCCTCCAATGCAACATGGTTTTGCCCAGATACAAAGTTACTCCTTTTTTATGTTTTACTCTCCTTAATGACTCAGGCCCCCCATATTTTCAGGGGAGTGTGGTCCACTGGTATTGGTTGCCCGTACCCACCAGCTAGCCAGGGCAGACACTACTGCATGTAATTGCAGTTAAGGCCACCAGAGTTATTACATAATAAATGAATTTAGCATATTTTTAAATATCACCACTCTAAAGTGTAGTTCATCTTTACGTCACTTTCGTGTATTGCTCCCAGTTTATACAAGAATTAAACAAGGTAACAGCAGTGCCGTAACTAGACATTTCAGTGCCCTGGGCGAGACAGGGCACCGGCGCCCCCCATCGAAGTGGGAGTGACATTTGCCAAGTGGGTGTGGCCAGCCTAATGTGGGGGTGTGGCTAGCACTTTACTGAAATAATTCTGCTACACATATTTGCAAATGCATGATATATATATCTATCAGAGCCGGATTTACACCTCATGGGGCCCTAGGCAAGATATTGGTTTGGGCCCCCCCTTCACACACACAGTGGCCCCTCACACACACATAATACACACACACAGTGGCCCCTCACACATACATAATACACACACACAGTGGCATCACACTGTGCCCATCATGCTGTTTCTCTCACTCTTTTTGTCTCCCCTTTATTGCTGCTCCATTTATGATACATTTCCTCCCCTTTGAGTCTTCCCTCTATTGCTGTGCCTCTTTATGATGCTTTTTCTCCCCTTGCTTTTTGTTTTTCTCTGGGTAAAAAAGTAGGACAAATGAGCAACTAAATTTAGCAATAGTAAGCCAGTAACAATATATACATATTCGTGTTTATTTAATAACATGGTGCAGAACAACTGCTAATGTAGAAATATACAGTTGGCAGACTGTCCTGCTCTCTCCTACCTGTTCTTGTTGCTTTCCCTACCTGTGGCTGCTGGTGTCTCTTGCTCAGTTGCCGCTTGTCTGGATCCTGGAATGCTGGGGGCCCTATTTAGAGAAAAAAAATGGGTACATGATATTTAGAAAACTCCAACCATTCTCGGCATTAAATAAATAGCACCCACATTTAAAAATTAGGTCTCTCTCCAGCCCCAACATTAAAATGCTAGTGTTCACATTTAATAAATAAACCTATTTCTCTCCCTCCAAACAGCACCAGCAGCAAATTAATAGCATTTACGTTTAATAAATATAACCATTTCCCACAACCATCCAGGCATTAAATAATTAATATTCACATGTAATAAATAGCCCTCTTTCCCAAACTCAGCCCCACATTCAATTAAAAGTCCCTTTGCCATCACACATACACAACACTGACACCAGCCCCCTTGTCATCACACACACAACACTGACACCAGCCCCTTTTGTCAACACACACACACAACACTGACACCAGACCCCTTGTCATCACACACACACACAACACTGACACCAGCCCCTTTTGTCAACACACACACAACACTGACACCAGCCCCTTTTGTCAACACACACACACAACACTGACACCAGCCCCTTTTGTCAACACACACACAACACTGACATCACACTCCCCTTCACACTTACCTTGCAGCCGCGCTGTCTTCTCTGCTCACATGGAACGATGGCACCTGTCACATGGTGTGCGTGCTGTGTGACATCTAGTTCTTATGGGATTGGCCACATATAGGGGGAGGAGGAACGGATTCGTGACCACTGGAAGGAAGGTGGCTGGTCCAGGGAAAGGGTACTAACCACCTTCCTTGTTTAAAAAAAATAAATATATATATATATATATGCACAGCACACACCCCAACATTTAGTGGCACACCAGGAACACTGTCTGCCATTTGGTTTAGTTCAGTAGCCCGAGGGTGCCCCAGTATTGTGGCAATTACTACTACTTCAACTTCATTAATAAATAATTCTACTGCTGGTGGCATCTTGTTGGGAATTACTTCTACTGGTGGCTTATTAATGGACGGATGGTTAACTAATGTAGATCCTCAGTGCTAATTTTATCATCCTATGTATTCAAGGGCAGGTGCATTACATTTTGTACTCAGTATTTCAACTCTTCTGCTGAATTTTAAACCATAAATGACCCCCCCATCTGTTTTACTAGTGATTTTAGATTCAACATACAATATCTGGTACCAGAACATCTCAGAAAACAAACATTAGTTCAAAATAGATATTTAGTGTAAATAATCCACGTACTTACATAGACTCAGACTAAAAAGATAGGGTTAAGTATAACATCCACCTCTTCTCCACTGAATGTATTCTGTTTGCTCTATAAACACACTGCTCTCTGTACATATACCCTGACAATCCTGTAGAACTGTTCACAGACTTGGCAGTTCGCTGTGACCTGTCATCCACAGCAGTGTGCAGGGGAAGAAGGAGAAAAAAGGATGTCTGGTAACTCCCACCTTGCAGATACTGGTAATCCCTGGTGGTGCAGGCAAAGATGATGTGTAACAGTGCTTTTTTTTTCTCTCCCCTCTCAATTCCGTTTTGTTTTTATGATGTCCCTGCTCAGACACTGATAAGAGCTTCCAGCGTCTGCAGCAGTTTAGAAAGTGAAAAAAAAACAACATGCTACTCCAGACACTGACAGCCCATGCTGAGTGAGTAGCAACAGAGTGGTGAGAAGCAGGAAGGGGAGGGACGAAGAAGAAAGCAGACCAATGCTGGGGCTGGCCACTAGTTAGTCAGGGCGGCCCTGATTAGCTCGGGCTGATGATGGTCCTTTTCCTACAAAAAATATAAAATAGATTTAAATCCGCCCCCCTCCCCCGACTCGTGAAGGGGGGGGGGGGTTTGCCGCGAGACGGGGGAGGGGCCACAATTTTTTTTTATTTTTTTTTTTACTAAGTGCCACAGAGGGGAAGGTAGCGGGCGGCTGCTGCGCCCCCTCGGGCTTGCGCCCGGGGCGATGGCACTGCCCGCACCACCCTAGTTACGGCTCTGGGTAACAGGCAGTGTCGGACTAGGGCATGAAGGGCCCACCGGGGGACTGCAACACTAGGGGCCCACCAGAGGGGGTGTGGTCAGCCATCATAGAGGCGGGACCAGACACTAGAGGGGTAGTGGTCAGTCCACGAAGGACAGCTAGCACCTTAGTGTAGTATATAAAGAATGCAGTGTGTGTATAAAGAATTCACAGTCTTGACCTGCCCCTTAGATTGGGCAGAACAGTCACCAAAAATCAGGCTTGGCTAACCTGTGGCACTACAGGTGTTGTGAAACTACAAGCCCCAGCATGCTTTGCCAATATATAGCAGCTTATTGCTGAAAGGGTATGCTGGGACTTGTAGTTTCACAACACCTGGAGTACCACAGGTTAGCCAAGCCTGCGCTAGATTCAGAACATTTGACAAACTGTCCTCCTGTTGTTGTCACTTTTATCACCTGTGGCTGCTGGTTTCTATAGTTGCTGGTTGTCTGGATCCTGGAGTGTTGAGGGCCCTATTTGAAAAAAAATAATGGGTACATTTAGAAACGACAACCTTCCCTGCCATTAAATCAACAGCACCCACATTTAATAATTAGGCCTCTCTCCAGCTTCAACATTAAAGTAATAGTGCTCACATTTGATAAATAGATCTATTTACCTCCAATCGACCCCAACATCAAATTAATAGTTTTGCCATTTAATAAATAAACCTATTACCCTCCCTCCAAACAGCCCCAGCAATAAATTAATAGCATTTACGTTTAATACATCCGTTTCCCCTGACCATTCCCAGCATTAAATAATTAATATTCACATTTAATAGATAGCCCTCCTCCCCACACTCAGCCCCACATTCAATTGTAGACCCAAACCACCCCAGCATTAAATTAAAGGTCCCATCACCCCCTCCCTATAGTGTTCTCTGTACAGCCCCCCCTCCCTATAATTTAACATAGGCAGTCCCCAATAATTATAGTTTAGCATAGGCAGCCCCCCTCAGTTTAGTATAGTTTAGTATAGATAGGCAGCCCCCCTATGCCACATAGTAGTGCCCCCAAAACATTATTATGTCACACAGTAGTGCCCCCAAACAATGTTACTCCACACAATAGTGCCCCTAATGTTATGCCACACAGTAGTGCTCCCAAACAATATTATGCCACACAGTAGTGCCCCCAAACAATGTTACACCACACAGTAGTGCCCTAAACAATGTTACTCCACACAGTAGTGCCCCCAATGTTATGCCACACAGTAGTACCCGAAATTCAAATATACCACGCAATAGTGTCCCCAATTCATATTATGCCCACAATAGTGTCCCCAATTCACATTATACCCGCAATAGTCCCCCCCCATTCACATATGCAATGGAATAGAGCTCTCAATTCACACACACTATATATATATATATATATTGTAACAAAAAGAGGCATTTAGCTGACAATATGCAGAGAAAGAAGGGAAGTAGAGTAAAACATTTGTGCAGTAATGCACCTAGATTGAATGTGAAGACTTATGTATGAAAAGCAATAGTTTAAGTTTATTTAAACTTACATGATTTGAAATCCTTCCTCTCAGCAAACAGACAGGGTGTGTCTGTTAGTGCAAACAGAGCCAGGGATGGGCGTTTACTTTTTAAAGAGAAGGTGGATGTGTCACCTGTCCATCAAGCTAAGGCTGGGGGAGGAGTATCAGGTATAAAAGCTTGTTTGTATCATTTGTTCACGGAGACCAACGCTGGGGTAGCTGGCTAGTCTTGAGAGAGAGCTGGTCTATGTATAGCAAGCGTTTAGGGTCTCCATAATTGCTGTGAAAGTATACGGTGTCAAAACATTTATCATCCTGACAATAAGGCCACATAAAAAGGAAGAAGTTGTTCGCGTGTGCTTCTGGAGTAGCGGGCTCTTGCCACAATATATATATATATATATATATACAAGTTAACCTGTGCATGATACTCATGCATTCTAGTCAAATCAAGCTACTTAAGGTGTTAAAAAGGTTCTTGTCATGCATTTGGGCCATAGCCCAGGCCTCAACCACCAACCACTCCCCACTGTCACCCCCGGCAACAACCAACCACTCCCAACTGTCACTTCTCCTTCAAGAAATATATATTTATTTTTTTAAAATCTTTATAAACACTTTTAACAATTTACAAATTAAATTTACAAAATAAAAACATCTTAGTATACCAAATTTCAGCCCTTTCTGAATTTTTTTTCCACACACACTAAGCATTTAGTAGGTCAGTGTATAACTCCGCCCAGCAGGTGGCGCTGCAGCTTGGTTTTATTTTTTCCACACACAGACAGACTAGACATTTATATTATAGATATATATATATATATATATATATATATATATATATATATATATTGTCGAAGTCAGCAAATTGGATAAAGTCATTTCAATTAAAATCGAGCAAACTTGGTTGTCTTTGTCTGGAAAGATGCGTAGAGCACGCTACGGCGTGGAAGTGCGTGCCCAGCCGCAACACGTGGCAACAACAGCATTTGCGCTTTTACATACATTCGAACACACACGCACATTTGTAAAAAAGTACACATTAATCGTAGTTGCAACACATAGTTATTTATGTCGAAATATAGTAGTGTTTATGTGTAATATTATAAGTTATATGCATATTAGTGATGCATATGGTTCAGTAAAAGAAATGTGTCATGTCTAATGTCATATTAATCCCCTTTACATCAGCAGCTGTTCGGTGCATTCGGCGAAGAGATCGCACATTGCATACTCTAGTTATTGATGTTAGGGAATAAACCTTTAATATGATATTAGCTGTCAAATGCTAATGGACTGATTGTAATTGGAGTTTGGCGGGAAGAACAGAGCAGTTTGGCGGGAAGATCAGAGCTGGAGAGACCCCCACCTTTGGATTCCTTAGATTGAATAAGCCTATGATGTGTAACCCCCTGATGCCTGGACCAATAGAAGCAAGCTATACCATCTGCATTGTTTCACTGTATCTCTGTTTGCATGTAAGCAGTAGCTCTCATGTAGTGTTCAGTCACCTTGACCACAGACTTCAGGACTGAAAGACTGTTCACTGGATCCAGAGCGCCTGCGATAAGTAACGGCTGTATTTACTATTATTTCGCTTGAATTATTCTACTACTTTTTGAGAATAAATAATTGTGCGTTGGAAACACAAATTGAGATTCGACAATCGTTATTGGATAGCGACTTAACGCTCATAACAATATATATATATATATATATATATATATATATATATATATATATATATATAAATATGAGAATTCTGTCTCATGCTGCAAGTCCTGTAATTTGGATGAAATTAAAAGATATATCCAGTGGTATTGAATAAAATAAAAAAAATCTACTTACCCTTTGCTGCAGCCTCTCTGGTCCTTAGTCCTTTTGGGAGCATAAGACAGTCAGCTGACAGGAGGCGGGGGCGGGTCACATGATCGCAACTGCGATCTTATGTGAAAGATGACTGGCTGTCACTGACAGCCAGTCATCTGCAGCAACAGGAGCACAGAGGAGGACAGCGGGGACGCCGAGGAGGACAGCGGGGACGCCGAAGAGGACATCGACCCCCAGGTGAGCTGGATAAGCACTTTTAGAAGGGGGTGTGGCTGTAGGGCAGCGGGGCCTACCGGTGATTTTGCCGGTATCCCGGTGGGCCAGTCCGGCGCTGGTAACAGGTAGTTGTGAGATTATTGTTGCTTAATATTATGTTACTTCACAGAAATTAGTTGAGTGACAAATTGCAGGAACCAATAGGAGACAGGTATTACAATTTCTAAATGACTACCAATTAAATTTATTCTTTGGCTTCTTAGATTGATTGACATATCCTATGCACAAAATCTATTTTGCAGAACATTCAAACTATTCTGTAAACTAGATCCATCATGTTGTTATACCAAATATATCTAATCATTTGGATTTACAAATATGATAATGGGATGATTATGTGATTATGATTGGCAGAATGCAGTGAATAATAACAATTTTGTATGCAACTGATAAATACAATTAGAATTCCAAAAAAGTTGAATTTGATGAACCTGTATTTTTTAACCTTACTAAATATGTAACTATTATTTGCATTTGGCAAACAACTTTTTTAGGTGGTTTATACATATGGATATAATTTCAGATTATGCTACAAAAAATATTTTGTGTCACATAATAATTATTGGCTACAAAATTGTTTTGTGTTACATGCTTTCACTTTTAGTTATAACTTTAGCTTGATTACCGTATATACTCGAGTATAAGTCGACCCGAATATATGCCGAGGCACTTAATTTTACCACAAAAAACTGGGAAAACTTATTGACTCGAGTATAAGCCTAGGGTGGGAAATGCAGCAGCTACTGGTAAGTTTCAAAAATAAAAACAGTGCTGGATATCGTTAACACTGGGCTCCCAATAATACAAACGTGAGGTTGTAAATGAATATATCAAAATTTATTGTTATTAAACATCAATAAAATTTTATAAGTACATAATATATACCCATATCCTAATAAATTGTACACAAATGGTTAAACTAAATCCTCTGCACTTGGTATCAAGCCTAATAGGTGAACACAGATATAAATAACATTCACTAAAGACAACTCAGATCATTAATATATAAAATTAATGAGACAGTCTGTGGATACTAAATACATGTGCCAGTTAAGTTTATTCGCCTTTAGAAGGTGATGAGCAGTTACTCCTAAGTGTTCAGAACAGTACAGTAATTTAGGCTTTAGTAATGCAAAAGATGCTGCACATACACTAAATAGAATTTGATATAATAGCTCACATAAAGATAAGTTTGATTTTGTTTGCTGGAAGAAACATTTTAACAGAACAATACAATTTGCTTTGTGTGAATTAACCCTTATTATACTTAAAGTTTGGGATGTTTTTAGACTTTTCTATGATTTCACAGTTATGCAAAAGAATCTTCAGACACTTATTAATAGGTGACAAAAAATGAAAATATTGGACTTTATAAAACTGCTGCAAATAATTGCAGTGGACAAGTTAGGGTACTCACATGTGTCTCTGACCAGCGGGGCTTAATGGAAATGTCCCGGTCTTTAGCTTTGACTGACAGGCTCCTTTTCATTTAACTTTATTGTTCCATGTGCAATGAACACACAAAAACGGGCTACAATAAAATGGTGGCTGACAGTGATCCACAGAGGCTGCAGATGCCTGCAGATGAGCGGGGGAGACTGGAAAACGGAGACCAGGTAAGTGGGACTCGAGTATAAGCCGAGGGGGGGTTTTTTCAGCACAAAAAATGTGCTGAAAAACTCGGCTTATACACGAGTATATACGGTAAATGGTTTTGTGGTTATTCTATTTGTATATCTAAATAACAAAATTGTCTATGAAAGTATAGAAACACATTAATTATTGATATTAAAATATCAAATAATTATTATTTGATATTTTTATACAAAATATGGTGTTGACAAATGGTATCTTATAAACTCCACATCAAGATGAAGAATACAACTTCATTCTTTTCATGTAACTGCATAAAAATGTAACAGGTTTCATAAAATAATAAGTTGCCAACAACGACACAAATTTCAATTGCCCTGTAAATACAAAATAATATATAAATCCATTTGTTCTGATAATTGACTTATATTTACAGAATAAATGTGCAGAGCTTTTCTTGCTCCTCGGAATTACATTGGATTGATTCCCGATGAGAAATCAAATTATAGGATTGTTTAAACACTCAGGGAACAAACATTACAATGAATTTCTCTGAAGGTGTTCTAGCTCAACCATATAAATTTCAACATGGCCAATTTAATGGAAAATGTGAAAGGACTTTACTTTCTGGACTTTAAATGAAAAGTAAATATTAGTGCCGAAAGACAAGAGAAGAAGAATATTTATCACAAATGTTACAAAATTGTTGAATTAACTTAATTAATGTTGTAGAACTAGTTACGTTAAAGTTTGTAGCATAAGACTAATCCAGAGTACATGTACATCTAGTTTTCTCTAAAAATACACACAAAAAAAATGCAAATACACAAGTGTTAGAAGAAAAAAAAATGACAAATCCACAGAAATCATGCATAGGAAAAAGGGTGATTGCAGTGTGTTTAAATTGGTGCGTCTTTAAATGCAGGCTGCACATGCGCCGATTGGCACATGCACAGTAGCTAATTACATGATGCCCATTGTGTATTCAGACACAGACTATACCTGCGCAGTATTAAAGGCTTGGCAATAGTGCAGACCTGTGAACAAGATGTCACAGATCTACATAGGGGCCAGTAAATCTGTACACACCCCCCGCCTTCAGAAACTTGGTAATTAATATGTCTAAAGGTATCCTGTTCTGAGACTTCACCCACCTTTAGGGGGTCAACTGAGAGAAAAAGTTTTTCTTTGTCTCTTGATAGCTGGACTCAGAAGCAAACACAGACATACAGGACCTTTCTCCCCATTAGGACACAGGAAAAGAGAAGTATATATGGGCCCTTTTATGGGGCTCTGGTAACATTTTAAACATGAGGGAATAGACTTAAATATAAGTTATATGTTCAGTGTTAATTGTCAGTGTTTTAATGGTAAAAGCTATAAATTATAGGAGCTGAATTGAGACAATATGGAAGGCTGGTATCTTGGAAAGTGCACATAATTGGTCAGTAATGATGTGGTGTTTAAATGGAATTGGTTTTGGCTTGTAGAAATGTTATTAATTACATAGTGTGTAAAGATTTGATTTGTTTGTAGACATTCCCATCCCCAATGTATGAGATACTCTGGTTACAATGTAAGTGCATAGTATGTTAGGAAGATTTAGGTTTTGTGTTGCTGGAAAAGGCTTGTGTAAATTTGCAAAAGTTAGACTGAGTAAGACAATGTGATGTTGTAGTTTTGATAATCGAGATTGAAGATTAATTTGTGACTGTGTATAATATGTTTGTCACATAGTTTTGTATTACATTGATAGTTATGTGTATGGTAAAGAGATTGTGATAGATGAGGTTGGATTAGAAAGTGATATAGTTGAGATAAAGGAGTTTTGTACTAAAACAGTGTTGTACATGACTATATTGTGGATTGTGAAAATCAGTTTAATATTGGATAGACTGAGTGGATAAAATGGCTCCTGTGTGAGCTATGTGTGTAATGTCTTTGTCTATCTACCATGTGGTTTATCTTCTCTCATGCACTCTCTTCTCTTGTGTGCGTTTTTCTCTTGTGCACACACTGTCTTACAATTATCATATACATACACACACACACACACACAGAAATTTGAGATACATAAAATTAACATATACACAGACACACAATGAAATCTCTTAGTACTACCATGTTAATTTAGTAACATAAATAAGAAAGGCACATTTATAAGTAGATAAAACAGCTGAAGCAGACAAAGCATTATATTTTATATATTTATTTAAATATTTTTAATACTGTTTACTAGGGATGTGCACCGGCCACTTTTGGTGTCTCGTGTTTTGTGTTTTGGATTCGGATTTGCTTGAGGTTTTGGGTTCGATGAAGAGTGACTTTTTCATTTAAAGGCTCAAGCTTTCCAGTGTAGTGTTTCTAAGTTATAAACAGTACAGTAGTTCGAGGACGTCAATACCTCTTTTTTTTTTTATTATGACAGGGCATTTAACTTTTGGTTTAATTTGTTTAATTGGTTTTAATTTTGTTTTACTTTGTGCTCATGGCAAACGACTGTTGGACGATCAATTGTTTTGTGAAAGACGTAGCGGTCTTACGACTTCCCCTCTTGGAAGATGACCGACTAACAGCAGCAACAGCAGCAGTGGCAGTAGTAGGCGTACCGCTGCAGGATTCCTCGGATGAATCCCTTATTGAAGAGGACTCAGTCTGGCTGCTGACTTTGGCTGCAGGACTGAATCTGATGGAGATCGTGGAGGAAGTTGACGAGGAGGGTGTTGCTGGTGTGTATCCAACAGGACCAAGGGATTTAGGTGTCCCTGTACTGATGACGGTCCTAGCCCCAGTTCCTGAACTAACCACTGAACTATGAAGGTTATTCAGGTGACGTATAAGGGAGGATGTCCCTAGGTGGGCAAGATCCTTATCTCTGCTTATTTGAGCTTTACATAAGCTACATATGGCCATACATTGGTTGGCCGGATTTGGATAAAAATAACTCCAGACCAAAGAGGTGCATTTTTTGGTTTTCTGACCAGGCATGACAATGGGCTTTTTAATCCCATGGACATCAGCTGTTTCCCCCCCCTGGTGCCTCATTTACAATAACCACATCAGCATCCTCATCATCAAGTTCCTCCACATCGCCAGCTACATCAATAGCCTCCTCCCAAGCCACCTCTTCCAGTACAGTGATGGGAAGGTCAGGCTGGACAACCACCAACACCCTTGGACTCGCCTTGGGGATTTGTGATAATTTCTCTTTAGAAGGCAGAGTTGTTTGCTATTTTGTTGCTGACAGCATAACTCTCTTCAATTTTTTGTAGGGGGGGGGGGAGGAGGAGGAGGGCTAAGATCCTTGGGTGAAGCTGAACCACTAGTCATGAACACGGGCCAGGGCCTAAGCCGTTCCTTGCCACTCCGTGTCGTAAATGGCATATTGGAAACTTTACGTTTCTGCTCAGATGATTTTAAGTTTCTCTTTTTGCTACTTTTACTGAACTTGGGCTTTTTGGATTTTACATGCCCTGTACTAGGAGATTGGGCATCGGGCTTGCCAGGCGACGTTGATGGCATTTCATCGTCTATGTCATGACTAGTGGCAGCAGCTTCAGCATTAGGAGGAAGTGGGTCTTGATCTTTCCCTACTTTATCCTCCAAATTTTTGTTCTGCATTATATGTAGCACAAGAGAGTGTACCCCTAAGCCACACACACTCGGCAAAGCCTTTAAAAATTATATGCGGCACAGGAGAGTACCACTGGACTGCAGTTATACAGCAGTACTACTGGACTTATACTGCAGAATCAGTGAAATTTGTAATATGGCAGTAACAATGGACTTATACTGCAAAATCAGTGAACTTTGTAATATTGCAGTACCAATGGACTTATACTGCAGAATATGTGAACTTTGTAATATTGCAGTACCACTGGACTTATACTGCAGAATGAGTGAACTTTGTAATATTGCAGTACCAATGGACTTATACAGCAGAATGAGTGAACTTTGTAATATAGCAGTACCAATGGACTTATACTGCAAAATCAGTGAACTTTGTAATATAGCAGTACCAATGGACTTATACTGCAGGATTGTTTTGGGATATTTTTTTTTTTTATAATTACTTTTTTTGTAATTTTTTTTATAACTATTTTTGAATTTTTTTATAATTTGGGAATAATGGGGAAATAACAATGCCCTTAGAAGGACAGAGCACAGGACCCAGCACCACTGGACTGAACAGGACACAGCACAGGACCCAGCAGCACCACTGAACTCAGAAGGACAGAGCACAGGACACAGCACCACTGGACTGAACAGGACACAGCACAGGACCTAGCAGCACCACTGAACTCAGAAGGACAGAGCACAGGACACAGCACCACTGGACTGAACAGGACACAGCACAGGACCCAGCAGCACCACTCAACTCAGAAGGACAGAGCACAGGACACAGCACCATTGGACTGAACAGGACACAGCACAGGACCCAGCAGCACCACTCAACTCAGAAGGACAGAGCACAGGACACAGCGCCACTGGACTGAACAGGACACAGAGCACAGCACAGCACAGAACAGAACTGAACAGCACGAGATATAGCAGGACAGAGGACCACCTAACACACCCTCCCTCTACCCTGATCAATGCCCGAGTCAAGATGGCGGCGATTAGCGGGGAATTTATAGGATCCGAGTATCGCAAGATCCGACAGCGGGATTATGACTCAGAGCCTCGCTTTCAGTTTTGCAATTGGATCTGTCTCGGATCCGGCTCGGATCCGCAACGTTCGGTTGGGCTCGGATTTCAGAAATCCGAATGCGCTCATCTCTACTGTTTACTGCTGGCGTCTACAGCAGCTGTATAGCCACCAGACCTGCTGGCATTGCTGATTTAATGTCAGCCCTATGACTATTGGCATTTTTACTGTCGGCAATCACGATGTTGGCATTTTATTAGTGTCAGGCAAATTGAAATACCACCATTTACCCTGTAAATTTTGTATTTTTATTTCGGCAGGATCAGTATTGATATTTCTTCCATCGGGAAATTACCACCAGATATTCTTCTTCTGCTACCTTCTTTTTGTGAATCTATTTAGTTTCTTAGCTGGGGGTAAACAGAAGGAGTCTCAGTTTTACATATTTCAGTTATCCAATGCTTAATTTGCAAATATTTGTATTTGTCTCTAGATGGCACATTAAAGTGTTCTTGCAAATGGCTAAAGGAGAGAGGAAAGTTCTGGGAAAACAGATTACTAAGAGAAGATATCCCCAGTAGATACCGGTTAGTAAGAGTGAAATCCAAGATTTTTTTTGTTAGGGCTATAAGAGGGGTGGGGTACGTTACTACAATGCTTTTAATAACGACACTGAGTATATAGACATATATGATCCGATTGCCATAAAAGCGACCTGCTTGAAATGCTGACTTACATTAAGAGAGACTTGCAGACTGCTATAAATTGCGAATTGTCTGCATGCCGGCACTGTTTTACAACACAAAACAGAGAGACATTCAGTTTTGTGAATTTAAAGCAGCAAAGGCAGGACCCCACAACTTGACAGTTTATTTTAAGGGTTAGGGTTGAGCTTGCCGCTTTAAATTCACAAAGCTAAATGTCTCTCTGTTTTGTGTTGTAAAACGGAAGTGCCGGCATGCAGGGAGTTTGGAATTGATAGTAGTCTGCAAGGTAGTGTTTTCGGATATGTTCTATGTCTCTATTGATGTAAGTCAGCTGCTTGGTCTTTGCAGCTCCCTGACCGCAGGTCGCTGTTCTCCTAGGAGGTGATGAGCGAAACTGTAAAGAGAACCAGGACTATAACTGAAGATGCTACGGATGAGGAGTACCAGGATGGCTGAGAGATTAGGAGACAGTGGAGCAGTGTGCTGAATAACACAGGAGGCTGGTAGCGATGGTAGCAATAACCGGCAGAGCGTTTACCACGAGGAGAGTGGAATAGACACAGAGGCTGTGATGATCTGCTGATATATATGCTGGAGTTTCAGAGAACAGGTAGCGATAATCTGCAGAGCATTACCACAGGGTAGTGGAGTAGACACGGAGGCTGTGATGATCTGCGGATAGATGTGCTGGAGACTCAGAGAACAGGTAGCAATAATTTGCAGAGGGTTACCACAGGATAGTGGAGCAGTCACAAAGGCTGTGATGATCTGCGGATAGATGTGCTGGAGACTCAGAGAACAGGTAGCAATAATTTGCAGAGGGTTACCACAGGATAGTGGAGCAGTCACAAAGGCTGTGATGATCTGCGGATAGATGTGCTGGAGACTTCAGAGAACAGGTAGCAATAATCTGCCGAGCGTTACCACAGGATAGTGGAGTAGACATAGAGGTTGTGATGATCTGTGGATAGATGTGCTGGAGACTTCAGAGAGCAGGCAGTAAACAGGAGCCAGGGAACAGGACATCTGAACAGGAGAGTAGACCTGATGTTCTGGCAACTTGGTAGAAAAGCAGGTGCTTTAAATAGACTGAGCTGACAGACAATTAGCCAATCATGAGAATGCAGGGAGTATTTAGCAGACCAGGTGTGTGCATGCTCAGTTCAGCCCAGCAAGTGAATGCAGAAAGATAGAAACAGGTGAGAACAGACCATAATGCAGGTTTAGCTGGTGCAATGTGTGACAGCAGGGAGGGCAATGAGGTCTCCGGGTTGGTCACAAATAGTAAAACATCATCTGCGAATAAACACAGTTTATGTGACACAGTCTTAAAGGTGATACTGGAAAAGCTAGACAAGCATCTAATTGTTTGGGCTGGGGGTTCAATGGCTAGAACAAACATAAGGAAAGAAAGTGGGCAACCGTGTCTAGGGCCATTTGAAATGGGGAAGGGAACAGAGAGAAAATTATTTGCAAAAACTTTAGTTGAGGGTCTTTTATATAAAGCCAATGTGGAATTTAATATATCTCCCTGGTGGCCAAATCTGATGAGGACTTCATGCATATAATGCCAGTAGTGCCTATTAAAGGCTTTCTCTGCTTCTAAGGAAAGATGAACTCCTCCCGAGTTCCAGTACTCAATTCAACTACGTTCAAAATGTAGTCAGGCCATCTTTTTCATTGGGCACGATGGGCAGGTGCCCGGGGGCCCCACAGGCAAGGGGGCCCCATAGACAGGGCTCTTAAGTAAAATAAATAATCCTGCAAAAAGAAAGAAAAATCCTGCAAATATATCTATATCTATATCTATATAGGATATATATATATAGAGGTAGGGGCCCCGCTGCACTGCTTTGCCTGAGGGCCCATAATGTTGTTAAGGTGGCCCTGAATGTAGTGCTATCTGATGCCTGATGACCTAACAAAAACCCCACCCGTTCCGGATGGATTCATTTTGTGGTTTTAACCATTTCATTTGGCAAAAAATTTGATATATGAGCAATGCAATTGGCCTGTAGTTGGTAGAATCAGTCTGGTCTTTGCCAGGCTTGCGAATTGTGACTATTTGGCCTGCTATCATTCTTTTTTTCGGAAAGTCACCTATATCTGTGACCATATTGTACAATTTTGTTAAAATGTGGGCAAGTTCCGCTCGAAAAGTAATATAGAAATTGTTAATATATCCATCCCAACCAAGGGCTTTATCTTTTGGAAGTTGTTTAGTGACCTCTTCAATTTCTTGTTGAGACTAAGGAAGATTGAATGCTGCAAGGCTCTCACTGTCAAGGGGAGATTTAAATATTTTATGAAATGCATGTGTGAAGTCCTCTGTCAGTTGGGGTGTGTCTTTATCATCTTTTAAGTTATATTATATTGGCTATATGCGCAGATTTATCCTAACGCAGTCTTATCCTATTTCTATCGTGCCAAACTCTAATTTTTTTTTACATTTTAATTTTTTTTTTACTTAATCAAGTTAATGCCGTTTGCATTCAGGACATAAAAAGATTTTGTAATTGTTTCCTGATAGAATTTAGCTCCTTATTATGAGTTTTTGAAGGCTGTCTGTGATTTTCGGCTTCTATTTGGGTAAGTTTAGTTTCAAGGTCTGATTGGGTTTTGGCATACAGTTTCTTTATTCTGGACCTATTTGAATAACTATACATCTAAATATGGCTTTTAACATGCACCAATAATTAAAAAACAAGATGTCTTCTGGCTGATTTGTCATTAACAAATTAGTGCATCTGAGAGGACCAGCTTAGATAAAAGGTAGCTCTTAATCTCCATGGTCTTGGGTGGACCTTATTCTGATTAATATGCCCATACCAGAGGGGCATGGTCAAAACAAGTGATAGGGAGGGTGTTAATAGAGTTGGTGTGCTGTAACGTCCCCTTGTTGGATAAAAAAGGTTAATTTGTGAGTTAGTATTGTGGACATTCGAATAGAAGGTGTACTTTCTTGCACTCGGGGGATAGACCTACCAAACATCAAAAAGGTCATATTCAGCCAATAATTTTCTAAACATTATTGAGGGCCCTAAATTTACAGTAAGTGTGTCAGAGTGGGGGGCATGCGACTTATCAATTTTTCAGTATAAAGTAATAAGGTGGCCTGTTCTCACTTTATTCATCTTGTGACACACTGCTTTAAGAAAAGGGATCTGTCTATAATTATCGTTCAATAAACCTGTAAAAATTAGGAACACATTTCCTTTACCCTTCACACCAAGACAGATGATAAAAATGTGTTTTATCATCTGTCTTGGTGTGAAGGGTAAAGGAAATGTGTGCGCAGAGCAGAATAGTTATGCTATTTCTTTTAAAGGAGCCATTAGTAGTATAACACATTGGGAATCTATTCTAGTCCTGAAGAGGGGAGGAGCCCATGTGGACAAATTTGTTTCCTGCAAAGCAACAATATCCGCTGTGCAGTAATGGGATGTGGAGAAAGTAAGCCTTCATATGTCCCCTAAGATTCCATGAGGAAACCTTGACCATAGTGGTGGAGGGGGTGTAAGATGGTTAGTGTGGAGTCCGATGTAGAGTTGAGTATGTAATCTGAGATTGCATTGTGTAATATCGTGGTAATGACAGGTGTCCCGTGTGGAACCAAGGAAGAGAAAGGTGAAGAGAAGAAATGAGATAGAGACCAGTTGAAGGGAAACAGAACTAGCTACAGCATATGCTACAGGGGGGGAGGAGTGTGGCAAAATGTTTAACATGTAGGGTGGGGGTTGCTAGTAACATCACCACCCATGCTACACAATTGACATAAGAAAACAATAACAATTGTCAAGTATATGAAAAGAGGTAAACCTAACCTGAACAAACACATAACAGCAGACAACAGAATAGTCTGTCCATAGTTCTAGAACAATATAAATACCAACTGATTGCCTCTCAATAAACTCACAAATTAGCAATCAAACCAAGGGAATATATTCTTAGCATACTATCAAACATAGGGACACACCCACATTAATTAAAAAAAGAAGCAATACAGTAAGTGCCCTATCCATTTATAAGGTACCCACATTTGCAAGCTAACAGTAAATCAGAGTAATGTACTTATTGCAGATCAGATGAGATTGGTGAGAAGGTTCCAGGAAAATGCAAACTATCTTTGCACGGATCCACTTGGTACATGGGGAGTCACGGTGGAGCAAGAGTGGAGAGGAATTTGCCTTTCTCTCAGAAGTGTGATACCGCCCCAAGGGATGATACAACATAAGTAGATTCTGATGTTGAATAAGAATCTTTACAGGCTATTCTCATCTATAGGAAATGTCACTTGCTCATAGAGCCGTTGTGATAGGGTGTAGCGTGCACCTTTTGTTGATTGTAGAAAGGAGGGATTTGAAAACAGTTGGAAGTCTCCTAGAGCTTCCACATTGTTAGCTCTCCTAGCAGTTCTCCAGATATTTTTCTTATCATGGAAGAATTGTACCCGGAAGAGGGTATTCCTATGGTAATTTCCAGAAGCTGTCTGTTGTCGAGGTAGCTGAGGAATCAATAAGCAAGTCTTTGTTGTCGACAGAAGGCAGTAGTTTACGAAGCAAGGATATAGCATTTGCATGTAAGTCAGAGTTATTGACCTCATCAGGAATCCCCCGGAATTTAATGTAAATTCTCAGAGAGCAGTCCTCTACGTCAGCTAGTTTATCCGTAAGAAAGGAGACTGGCATATGACATGATATGGTAGATTTTGTGTACAACCATATACAGGAAGCAGTGAATAACGTATAATGTATGTAATTATTGTAGTGAAGGTGATTACCAGCGTGGATCCATGACAACCTCAAAGTTGTCTTGGTTTCATAGGTAAAGGGATAATGAGGAACATGCTAGGTAAGATTTGGTTGACAGCTCAGTGCAGCCAACTGGGTAAATGTAACCACTAGATGGCTCAGCCAGAGAGAAAACAGCAATAAAATATCTTCAAAATGGTAAGGATAAGGTGAAACTGTTATACAGGGAGACTGAGAACAACAATTCTGGAGGGAGAAAAGGCAAATCTGCATCACAGCACAATTGTGGCTGTATATATAAGCCAAGGCAGAGGAGGTATATAAGAGCAACTCTGTATGTCTTTGTACTCAAAACTTGAGGTTCTTCCCAGGTTGTTTCTGCCAAACCCACAGAGCTCATAAGAGTATCCGCTGGCACAGGAAGTCAGCAGGGTGGTACAGGAAAGGTACTACGAATGTCACTAAATATTTCTGCTAAGGACTTTTATATTACGTTATTATGTAAATGGATAGTTCAAGTTGCTTGTCTCTTGCAGATTAAGTATACTAGACAGTCGTTTAGTGGGTACGGCTTTGGCGACACTTAAATTATGATTGAATCATGCGCAATGGTTCCCCGATAAAGCCATTATTAGCAATTGTGGCTGGGTGCAACCAGATCTGCAAGACGAATTTACCAATCGTTATACGATTGAGAACAGCATTTCCACTCAGTAGACAGAGAGATATTCACACAAATCACTAACACACAAGTCTATATCAGGGAACATGTGAATTTTATTTTTTAATTATTTTTAGAAACTAGCAAAGTGTGGTATACTTAACCTGTTTGTTTAACCCTGCTAAAATGGATAGTAATCACCAGTAGAAAGCTTATAATCAGGTTATGTATTGATAAGCTGGGTGTAATTAAGTGGACCAGATCCCAGGTCACTGCAGGTAAAATATGAATATTTATATTATTCAAGATGCCACAGATGTTAGTATGTCTAAATCAAGTTTTTGTTTTTTTTAAAGCGAGCCACAGGTAGGTATGTATAGAATACATGCCTGCTAAAGACTTGATTTTAGATGGTAAAATATATACATTATAAATTCTGAGAAATAAGGTAATATATGTACTCAGAGCATTGAACAGGTAATTGCGCTTGTAACATAATTAATAGGGAATAATGAGTCATATTTGGGTTTTGTGATTGGAGGTAGTTGAATGTATACAAGGATCTGTCCTTGCTGTTATGTCAACAAATGAAAATTGATTTAGCCCTTGCAATGTCTGAGAAATATATACATTTGTTTTAAAACTGTATATAAGGATATATGGGATACTAGAGAGGTGGTAGTTAAAATCCTACTCATTTTAAAAACCCAGGTATATACAGGTAATTTATAATGGTATACTGTAAAGAACAAATAATATTAGTAACAGACACACTACCTAGTGGTCACAGGTATGTATTGCAGCCCCTTCATCAGAGTTAGTAGTATTCTGGAAACGGGCAGGATAATCTTATCTGACAATTTTACATGTCATTATTTTGGAGGTGTTTGGCAACATGTAGCATTAGAATTAATGAAACCCCTGGATAATGGTAATGTGTTTATTTGCTAGGGATAAAAAGGGGTATCCTAATGCACAGTGGTATATGCCACTCAAAAATGTGACATAGAAATTTCCACTTATGTAAGGTTACACGGCAACTGATAAATGCCATCAGAACTGCTGTAACATTATATGAGGACTAGGTAGAGAATCACACAATTGTATGTAAACATGGTTAATTGGAGCCCCAGAGAAACTCCAGGGCATGAATAATAGTGCTTGTTGATGGAAGACACAAATTTTTAAAAGTTTGTGTTCATAAATACCCATAAAACCTAGTTAACTAAAACATAAACCCCAGTGGATGGTAGTTTTATTCATCAAGATCAGGGGGACTGATATTGATCATATAGTAGATTTAAGCAGTGATAGTTTACCAACTGCAGTAAAAGTTTTAAAACAAAATGGTTTGGAGATTTTGTTGCATTAATCTTTGCTGGCCAGTAGGGGCAATAATGTGCTTAAATCAGTTGTTTTTTTAGAGAGAGAACATCAGTAGTGGATATACAGATCCGCTACCCAGCAAAGGTGGTTATGTACAAAATTTCTAAAGCTTTTAAGTGTTTAAATAGATTCTTTGGAAAGAAATTGCCATCACCAATATACTAAACGGGTAAATCTCTAAACATCGCGTGTCCTTGGAGATGTGATTAGGAAAGATGACGTTATGTGACATAAATGTATAATATATACTCACATTTCTTTCTGTCTCCACAGGTTACTAAGAACCGGATTCCTTTGTTTCTCCTTCCCAACTGATACATAGATCATTGGAAATGAGAAAAAGGTGGATAATGGTAATGCTAAGAAGGGTATAAAAATTAAAGTTTTCCCAGGTACAGGGAAACTTTGAAGGAATTTTTATGGTAATGTAATAAGATAAGGAAGTCTACAGATCCCCGACGCCACCTAGTGGTCAAAATTATGTGACGTTTGGTCCATAGTACTCGCAAAGGACAGCAAAATAAGTTTTTTTCAATTCCATAATGGTAGTAACAACTGGAATGAAATTCGTAAGTCATCAGAGGGGACGGGATAGGATGCTAATCATGCTCGGCAGGGTGAATTCCAAGAAGAGTATTTTGCTTTCCTTCCCATATTTGGTAACCAAGAAGTGGACAACTGCAGAGGATATCAGAATGCTACAAGTGGACCGGAAACGGACAGGAAACGAAAGATGGATAGGAAAAAGTAAAAATTTCAAAACAACTGATATTTATTTTCTTTCCTACAAGATGGATGAGAATTAAAGCGGTGCCCACCTGTAGCAGATGATATCCCTGACAGATGACACGAGATCCTGAGACGGTCGCTAAGGACACAGAATGGCAGGACTTGGACACAGATGAGATCCAAGCCAGATGTCACAGATGACTGTACCCCACAAGACCACCCCCATTCTACTTTGCGACGATGATGACATCATGAAGAGACACCAAAGATGGAACAACCTTCGGATCTTAGATTTATTTGTTGAGCGATAATTTATTGGGGGGTACCTTGACATGTGTTTTTTCCTGTTGTCAGTAAATAAGACAAGGTTTTTTCATCAGACATGCCAACGTAAGAGATCCTTTAGCGTCTCACCCCTTTCTTACTTGATGTACTAAAAATTGTCTTACCATAATTAATTCCAAACTCAAATATATATATGTAACCCTATTGATCACCTGTTCCCACACACTCATACATGTTGCATACAATCACTAGGAACACTGATAAGAGATGCGAAAATATATCTGTCAGTCTAACTGTAATGACAGACAACTGACATCAGGGGGAATGATGAAGAGTATATAAATAATCTATTATTTTATATATGAACATTACATATAACAGATTTAGTCACAATTGAATTAGCACACTGACTTTGCACAAAACCTTCCTTCCCCCCACTGAAAACATATGGATTGTAAATACTTGTAAAACCAGTCTTCATTTGGTCAGTAATTAGCATATGAAAGACTGTGGCTTAGTTCCTGTGGAAGGTAGTCTCCGCCCACAAGAGGGGGTTTACACATTTACACAAGGAAGAAGGGTCCCCAGACTGATCAGATATGCAGCCTTTGCTCCTAGGTGGACATGCAGGGAAGTAAGTTCCCTGGCTAGTAGGAATGATGGAGTTTTTGAATGGAATGAATGAAAGGTGAGTGAGACTGGATACATAAATGTTATAAATGTAATGTGTTGTTGAATGGAAGATGGTTGAATCTGGATGCATATGTGTAGAGTACATGAGAATGAATGATCATTTGGCATTAGTAATATGGAAGTTTATTTGAAGGTACAGTTGGTAAATGTGATAGGAATTGTCTGAGTTTAGTGTAAGAGTTATTTCGAGATTGTGTTGGTTTTACAAGTTAGACCTCGATTTGGTATGGACAGTGTTAACTGCATGCATTGTAATAATGTTGCAATGCTGTGTAGATATAACATAGGTAAAGGTATGGTGTTAGTCTGATTTGTATGTGATTGTGTAGTCTAATAACAGCTAAGCCCTGTTGCTCTGAAAGACTGCATTGGCAGTAATCTAATAAGAGCTGGGCCCTGTTTCTATGAAAGACTGCATTCGCAGTAAATTAGGCCAGTGCAAGCACATGTATTAAGATGGCTAAGACTGTGTTTGACTCCTGTAGTGCTGTACAATTCTTGGATTTCCTGTTGTGTTTGGGATAGATTGTTGGTTTAAATGTAAGCATTAGTGTTATACATAGTCCTGTGTGGTTCTGTGTGGGTTTAATGTTTTAATGAAGTTTTGTATGGAAATAGTTTGCTTTATGCAGTTTATTGTAAATGTATAGTAAGTGATTGGATTGTTCAGGAAGGGGTCAGATGGTTAAGTATAATGTTTTGTTAGACTGTTGGTTTAAAGGGAAAGTAGAGGAAATGGATCTAATAGCACATGCGCAATGAACTACGCTACTTGCTTAAGCTCTGTTTACAGTATTAGGTGATTTCTCCAATAGCGTGGGAAAATCACTTAATACAGTACATAGATCTTGCGCAATGAACATACGTTCATTGCGTAATGGACCTCCTACTAGGTAGGAGGTGTTTGCAGTGGCTCCTGCTTTTTTTGTTTTTCTGCAAGCAAGTCTAAAGATTCGGGGATGTACAAATATGGGGCCTTTCTGGCCGAAGAAAAGAAGACTACAATCAACAAGGGGCCCCTCCTGGGCAAAGGCCAGAAGAGATTTTTCAAGGCCGAACTTTTGGATGGTATAAATAATGTGGGACTGGGGCAAGCCGGACAATTGGATATATAATTTATTTTGGACCTTTTTCAAGCAAGAACTTTTGCAAGGTTGGCACTTGTGGTTCTCCAAGTGCCAACATGCCCTGGCTGCCGTGGGTATGCTGTAGTCATACAAGCAGCAGCATGCCCACACTATTTTGGACAACCTGGCTGGCTGGGACTTGTAGTTCCACAAAAGAAAATGACGTCCGTTTGTTATTTTTACACTTTATCACCGGTATTACCCTACTACCCACAGCCCAGGGGTAGTAGGAAGAGCCCTAGTGCTATCAGCACTGGGCTGGGGGTCTCTAGGGGGGGCCCGCTCATTTTTTTCGGTGGACCCCACTCCCTAGGGAATCCAGCCCAGGGCTGAACAGTCTAGGGTTGGTTAGTCATTATGGCAGGGGGACCCCTGCCGTGTGTCCCACTGCTATAGTGCCGCCAACCCTGGCTGGTTTGCCTAGTGCTGGTTAAGTGAAAATCGGGGGGACCACACGCAATTTTTTTCCCTGATTTTCACGGAACCAGCAGTAGTCAGGCAGCACTAAGGTTAAGCTGGAATAGAGAGGGGACCCCACACTTTTTTTTTTTACTTTCTTCTATTCTTAACCATTTTTACACTGCCAGGCCAGTCTAACAGTGATGTGTTTCTACAACACGCTGCTATCAAGCGCAGCTTCATACATTGGAGACTTGTATAGCTGCAGGGGCAAATAGTCGGGAGTTTGATCTCTGGCGATTTTGCAAATAGCGATTTTGACAGAAGCACAACTCTGGCGATTTTGCATGAAATCTCAGCTTCATACATCTGCGAGTTTGAACTCTCCCGAGAAAATCACTGGATTTGCAAAATCGCACCTTGATACATTTACCCCCTGGAGTTAGGTCCTCTGTTTGTAATTTTTTAGTTACGGTAAATTGGTGATAAAGCAGATCTTCCAATTCTGTCACCTGTGACCACTGACCTTCGCTTAACATCACTTGGGGGTTGACCATGTCTACAAAAAAGGGTTTAAGTCAAGTGCTTAATCATTAGTAGGTACTGCTCCAGCATATTGCTTGATCTATAATTGCCCTTTATCCAGTCTCTTCAAAATGGAATCTAATGTAGTTGTTCTGGCAGCAGTAACTATTTTCCTCACCTTGCAATGAGAGCAGCAGCATGTCTTTCTTTCAGACTATCTCTTTTTGCCAGCTGCTGTGTGTGCACAACACAGCGCATGTGTTAAATTGGCATTTTTTGAGGCAGGTTCAGGAAGATCATCAAAATGATAATTGCATTGTTGCTCTTCTGTAGCAGCAACTTCAGATTGATCCTTAGTTGCAGGAACGTGCTCTTCATTGTCAAACATTCCTGTGTCTCTGAACCTGATGTGTTCTTTTAGCTGTTGGTCACTTTTATTATCCGCATTCATTAGTTTAGTTGTTCTTATCATGTTTAAAGCATTGTCCATAACTTGATCTTTCTTAAGTTCATAATCTTGCAGAATCTTTTCCATTAAGACCTGAAGAAACTAGCTGGTTGATGAACTTTGGTATCTTTACTGCCACTGTCTTAGTAACTACTTCATTATCACAAACAAATTGGACATATATGGCAAAATATTTCACTTTGTGGCATGTACAGGCATGTATTTAAGAAATACAAAGCGTCTCTTGAGATTTTTTTTAGGCTTTCTTTCTTAGCTAAGGGACTTCTTCAATCACAATTTTTCTAATACTATCTCTTTCCAGAGAAATACCAAGTTTGTGGGCCATTATCCATTCAGACCTAAAAATGACGGTTGTGAAAATAAGGATAAAGGCACCCCACTCTTTACTACAATTTCCATGATATGTTTTTTTCCTCATTTATCTACCGTTATTGTTACATTAACTTTGTCATGGACAAAATATTTTATAAATGATGTCTAATAACTTTGTGGATCCTTTGCTTGGCTGGAACTTGAAGTGGTGGCCATTAGTTGCTTGCTTTTGCTGTTATCTTTCGCATTCACAGCTTTCAATACTTCTGGATGAAAGTGCTGTAAGTGTCTTTTTAAATTAGAAGCTATTGTAGGAGCATTTTTATCACTGCCTGAAAATGACCCGATCTTGACATGACAGCATTTGTCTTCATCTGTGTCTAGTGTCATACATCGACACTGACACACAATATATTTTCCATTTTGAGGTGAAATGTTCAAATACTGCTGACTTCATGGGGCGTTTTTTGACATTGTGAATTTATATTTTACAAAATGTGTCAATCATAATGACAAATATAGTTCCTGAAAAAAGGAGACAGCTATTAAAATATAAGTATAATATGCTGTAAAATTATATATTTACCATATATTATTTATCTATGTTATTTTTATCTGTCCTAATTCTCATCCCTGCTGTACCAAGCTACTAACATTATTAGAAGAACTCCTCACCTATCACCTGTACTACATTATTAGTAACATATTCTGTGTTACTTACTCTCACAGATCTCAGACAATGGATAATTCAGCAGTTGAACTTTACTTCAGCATTCAGCTAAAGGTTTTCTCCCTCTTGCATTCAACCAAGAGATAACAACCCTTCCCTGCTATTCTGGTATTGGCTTTCTCCTCCTGATGTTGAGCACAGTACATGATTTCACTGTAACATATTCATCAGTAACGAATGTACAATGCTGCTAATCCTCACCCCTGCTGTATCAAGCTAACAACATTATTAGTACTCCTCAACGATCTCCTCCACTACTTTATTAATATCATATTGCATGTTACTTAAGCTGGGTACACACTACAGCAAATTACTAAAGATACAATTTCTGAAATGATTCTATCAACAATTGAAAGACCAGATGATCATGCAGATTCATGTGTACACACCTACACAATGTACCTTCAGATCTGTGTTCCTTATCTGTCATAACCATCTGCTGAAAAGGATTTGTCTCTGTAATCTCTATAGAGATCTGCCTACACTGCTGGTTGTGAGTGCATTCTGCCCAACATCTCAGACTCAGATCTCAGACTCTCCCTGGCCAATGGACTCTTTAATAGTCCAACTTCACTTCAGCATGCAGATAAAGTTTTTTTCCTCTTGCTTTCAAGCAAGAGATAAAACCCTGCCCTGTTATTCTGATATTGACTTTCTTCCCCTGATGTGCTTGTATTGGCTTTTCTCCCACTTATGTTGAGCACAATACATGATTTCACTGTAATATATTCTCCAATATGTAATGCACATTGCTACTCATACCCCATTCATACTGCAGCAAAATCCTGGGTTTTTCCCGGGGCGAGCTCAAACGACCCGGGTCTTGGTGCAGTATGAATGGTACAAGTCAAAAATCCCGGGTCTAGAAACCCGGGTCTTCAACACGGGATTTATCGAGGGGTAATTCCCGGGTCGGACCCGGGTTGCCTGCACTATGAATGGTGCAACCCGGGTTTTTCAACCCGGGTTGCACAGAAAACAAGATGATTGGCTGTCTGCCTGTCTCTGGAGGATTTAAAGCAGGAGAGTACAAAGAATGTATATGAAAAGAAGGGCAGTTTACAGAAATTTTATTAATGGCTATTACATACATAAATATACCATTGGGTATACATGATTGGAGATATATAGAGAAGGCATACCATCACTATTGTATTTTTTTATATATATATAAATCATGCTAATAGATAGAGTATATTTCCCTTTAAAGGTTACTTGTCCTGATTAAAGTGCAGTGCTGTGTATTTATTTGGGTGTCTGATGTAGCTGATATCCCACATTATAAAGGTACAAAGTCTGGGAAATACTAGTTGTGTGAAAGGAAGCAAAGTTCAGGTTTTTCTGCCAGGATTTAAACACTGGAGCAGCATCCAGTCTTCATTTTTCAGCCAATGAAAACTGCTCTGGTGATGACTCCCACAAATTGCCAGGGCACAGACTTGTGCAGTATGAATGGGGTCAACCCGGGAAATTCCCGGGTCCGAGGTGCAGTATGAATGGTGTTTCTGAGCTGGGACGCTCCGAGCCCCGGCAAAAACCCGGCTTGAAAAACCCGGGATATTGCCGGGGAGGCAGTATGAAAGCGGTATAATCCACACCTCTGCTGTACCAAGTTACCAACATTATCAGTACTCCATACATATCCCTTGTATTTGTACCATCAGAATTATAATCATATTGCGTGTCACTTACAGTCGCAGATCTCTCCCTGGAAAACGGACATTTCAACATCACTTCACCATGCAGGTGCAGCTACAGTTATCCCCTTCTTGTTTTCAACTATCTTGCCCGGCTGTGCTTATCTTTGTTTTTTTGTTTGTTTGGTTTACTCCTCCTGCTGTTTTGTGTTTTTATTTTGCAGTTGGACTTAGAATGGTTACATAATTTTCGACTCCACCCCAAACTTCCTCCAACTCCCTACAGGTATTAACAATAATTTTATTTTATTAGACATGAAGGAAAATTACCTTCTTACTGAACATATAGCACTACAGTTGCCACTATGCCCTATGTATTTTAATCTAATTTTCTCAATTCAGCTAATCTTTTTCTAATGTTCCTTTTGAAAAATGATGCAGATAATTTTGTCCACTTCTAAAGCTAGACATTTCTGAGAGTTTAAATTATCTATACTAAGAAGTCATTGAACTGGGATTTTTGGGGGGTAAAGTTTGTTGTCCTACTTACATGTAGCAAAGAACTAGCAAGCTGCTTACAATTTCACACATGCCTCTACCAGATTGGTCATTGAATAATTGACTGTCTCAAAGCCCACTTTTGTTGTCTTGACTTGTCTGGAAGAACTATCCTGTGTGCAACATTATAGGTCTGTGTACCATTTTTCATAACAATGCCATTAAAAATGGAATGCCTTTTGAGGAGAAGGTGAAATTTTTTGTGGACGAACCAGGAGATCATGAAAATCACTAAAATGACCATATGGAAAAAAACAGTGCTTTCAAGATTATGATATTTTAGAATACTTCAGTTGTAAGTAAAAACTCAAAATAGGTATGGTAACACAAAACTACTGCATTTTTTCTCATTTTTAACTTGTAACCAAACATCTAATAATTGATCATGTAAACCATGCTATATTGTCATTAACATTTGGCTCAATTATGAGAATACATGTTCATGAATTTTTGTTGTGGATTGTTGATGGGCTGAACACAGATTTCCCCACGAAGCATATATTTTTTATAGTCAACAAATGTACTGCTCATCTTTACTAAGAGCAACAAAAACTCTGTTTTCATCTATTACATGTAGGAGGATTAATTAAAAAAGACCAGCAGATATTTTGATTTTTTTTGCAAATAAAAATTATCAATTAAAATAAATCCGTGTTTGACAATATGGCTATATTTATATTTATTAGTTTAATGTAGCCCTCGGTACGTGGCTTTGTGTGGCCAGAACATTGGGGGCTGCAGGAGCAAAAGTAGTTGATACCTCTGCTCCCTCACTGTCAGTCTCTGTGGGACTAAATGTGGAGAGGAATCCTGGGGCACCAGGTATCATCCTATTGAGGATGGCCACATGTCCTATGCCAACTTCCCCTAGTTTTGTTTATACCCAACCATAATGGAGCTCCAGCTGGAGGCTCAGTTATTTATTTTAATTTGTCTTGTTAACCCCATACTTGCCAACCTTTTAAAACTTCATTCCGGGAGATCCCAGGCAGGGGGGCGTGGTTGGAGGGCAGGAGGGGCTGGGCGCGGTGAATCTGTTCATTTTGGCCCCGCCCCGCAACAAAATGCCGTTTTTGTCTCGGGGTGGGGCCAAAATCGTGTCGTGTCATTTTGCCAGCAAGTTGCCATTTGCGGGTTACTTGCCTGCTCTCCCGGGAGACCTACCCGAATTTCAGGAGTCTCCCGGAGAGTTGGCAGGTATGGTTAACCCTAAAAACAAAAACAAACAAACAAATGTAATCAAGCTGCATGTTGAAACCTAATATTTATACATTTCAATAATGTAGAAAAAAAAAAAATAGTTTTACCTTTTTTTTAACCCTGGTCCTAACTCCTGACAATGTTTTTAACTGTTTAGACCAAACACATTTCATGTGTTGGATCACATAATATAATGAAAAACCACCGTTAAATAATTTTAATTCAATGTTAAGAACAGTATCACATAATATGAAAAGCAAACAAAGGTGAGAACTAGATAGGAGTGAAGAGGTGAGTTTTAAGGGAGCACTTGAAAGATTGGAGAATGGAGTGGGGTAAGGAGTGTGCGCAGGCAAAGTCCTGTAATTGTGAGTGTGATGTGGTGATAGGAGAGGACAATATGCGATTTTGTTACTGTTAAATATATACACCGATTAATCTCACCATTAAACCCATCTGCCTAATACTGCGTAGGTCCCTCTTGTGCCATATAAACAGCTCTGACCCTTCAAACCATGAACTCCACAAGAACTCTGAAGGTGTCCTGTGATAACTGGCACCAAGACATTAGCAGCAGATCCTCTAAGTCCTTCAAGCAAAGTGTGGCCTCCATTGCTCAGACTTGTTTTTTCCAGCACATCACACAGATGCTCGATAGGATTGAAATCTGGGAAATTTGGAGGCCAGGTCAACACCTTGAACTCTTTGTCTTGTTCCTCCTACCACTTCAGAACAGTTTCTGCAGTGTGCCAAGGTTCATTATCCTGCTGAAAAAGGCCACTGCCATGAGGGAATGGCAGTGACCAAACATGGTAAATATTCAGATTGCAATGACAGAACACTATACATATACCCAGTAGGGTTTAATTAGTCAAAGTAAAAATGTGTTTATGTGGCAGCCTTAGAACATTGTCAATGACCAATACATACACAATAAATGCATACATAATAAAGTAGTAATAATCATGTTCCAAACAGTTCCTAAAGGGGATGTGGCAGTATAACAGAAATATACAGTGGTAATGTAGAATAGGATTAAAGGGATACGTTCTTATTTGCTTGTTAATTCAGAAACGTGAATATGCTGCATTTTTTTCTTCCGGCTGCTATTACTAATTTATAGTTAGCTATTATCGTTTACATTAGTATTACAATGTTACTCCTCAAAATTTAATTTGAAAAGATATATGTATTTAAAAGGTCAGGAACTTTTCTTAAATAGTGAATCACTTACTATTATTATTTATAGAAATAAGAACACTTTATTACTCAGATAGGGTTATTTAAAAGTTGCTAGACATCTAGTTATATAAAAAGTAAGGTTCAGTCACCTCTTATCAAGCCTGATGACTGTTAGATGAAAAATAACAGGGGAGAGGAGAGTTCTCAGTTATGAATAAGATAAGCATCATTCCTGTGACACCTCCGGGTTTATGTAATGATACATGCATGTGTCTTGACATTAGCTGGGAATTGCTGACAAAGTTTGTAATGACTGAATGGTGAAGATACTGTTCTAACTAAGGTGTAGGAGAATGTCATCAATAAATCAGAAAGAAAAACTTGTAATGCAATGGTATAATACTGCAGGAATGTGGCATGACAACAGCAGGCCAGACTCTATTTGCTGTCTTATCGCATCTCTGGTTTTACATAGCTTTTGGGGTATTTTGGTTTGGACCACCATTCTATTGGCATTGCTGGAAGTATGAAAAAAATTGAATCACATGTTCCTTTAGTTGCACGGAGTTATTGTAGACACATATATATATATATATATATATATATACAACTACACCAACTGGCAATTAACTTAAAGCAAATATATTATTATTATTATTATTATTATTATTGTTATTATTATTATTATGGTTGCTATGGTCAGTGCACACAGCCATTATCTTTCTCAGGGAAGGAATTAGCACTTGGAAAAAAATGTTGAGGGAACACAAAGCCATTCAGCTACCAAAGTAATGTTTCCTGCTTTACGTTTCCAATAAAATACTTGCCTCTTGACATTAATAATGAGACAGACTACATTTCATCTTCTTCTTGTGTGAGAGTTTTATAGCACATCTCTGTAGCTGGATGGTATAAAAGGCCACATTTAGAAAGCCTCATTTCTAGATTGAGTCATCTTCAAAGCTATTTTCTACCATATATCACAAAAATCATTAAGGCTACTGAGGATAGTAATGAAGTCATCTGTTACTTTAACTCTTTAAAAACAATTACAGAGACATTTACAAGATATCTCCTACTAAAATAGCAGTCTAAATATAATGAATTGTAATGAGTTAAATAAACGTTGTCACTCTAAGGGGCAGGGACATTTTTGCAGATATTATGGAAAAAGTAACGCTCATTTTTGCTTGCACCTCTGTGGGGCTCGAGCAAAAATGAGCGTTACTGCTGTAAAAATTTTTTTTATCTGCGCAAGGTGTCTCGTGGCCATTCCGGAGGCACCTCGCACAGATATTTTAAGAACTGAATCTGCCCCTAAAACTAAAGACTGACAGAAAAGTTATCCATGAAACTTGACATGGGCGAAGCTTTTATGCTTTTAATTGAATTATGTTGCTACCTTTTACTAGTTTCAAGATATTTAAGCGTGGAAACTTAACATTGAAGTTGGAGGGACCAGAGCATGTCAGTGTAAAAGGGTGTGACGCTACTCAGTTCTGTGATTTTTGTGCCACTCCCATGCTCACTCAGTATAAAATTAGTTTTTAATAAAATAAAATACAAGGTGAACCTCTCTGCTCCATCAACTAGATATTTTATTGCCCTAATCCAGCTCTGGAATATTTTCTACATCTACATAAAAATGATTGAATGATGTTACTGATGATATCACATAGAACATTTCAAACTTTATTACATAACTGTTAACAACACCCTATGGAGGTAGTACTCAACTGGTGGACTGATTTGGGAAGTATTTTATTCAATTCATTTTACAATGGTGTATGTTGTTTATTTATTTTTATACTTTTGATACAAAGGACAGAGTTCTTAGGAAATGGGGGGGCCCCAACTTGGTAATTATCTTGTCCCCGCAATACAGGGAGGGTCAGGAAGAACGCCAGTGTGCTTTAAATTGTGGAGTTGATAGTGGCATGTGAGCCATATTGTTTTTGTGCCCCCCCCCCCTTCCCAACACTATTTTACTCAGCCAGAAACTGGTTTTCACTATAGCATTGGGACCCCACTCTTTTGCTTTCCTTGAATAGACCGGGGGCTGCTTGACAATTTGGGAAGTAGGCACACTGCACATTTGAAAGAAAAAAAAAATTCTTACAGAGTGCACTGTGTGTGGAAGTGTTTTGTCTCATGCTTATGTAACCAACAGCTTATGTTAACAAGCAGTTCCCACCAATGCACATAATCATCCAACTGCCAACATGGACACAGATCCATAGCAAGATATAAAACTACAGTGGTACAGGGTATACCCAGCAGATGCATTATGTATTTCCGATTGACAGACTAGTGACAACATGATGTAAGAACATGTCATTCTTTCTTCCCTGCAACAGAAGGGTCCTTGTCAGAATTTGAGCATAGTTAAAGGAGAACACATCTATATCTAAAATGAGTAAACAATTATTATTATTATTATAAATTTTTATTTATAGGGCGCCACTAGGTATCCGTAGCGCCGTACAGGGACAGACAGAAACACGATACAGGGTGAGACAGCACGGTACAGTTAACAAAAAGCACAGTAACTCAGAAGCTCGATGTACAGCTATATGAGAGGTGAGAGGCCACAGCAGGGGGATCAATAAAGGAAATCATTAAATTCTTCTAAATGCTGCATGTGTTATAAATATACTTTAAAAAATTGGGATGTTTTGTAAATAAAAATGTATTTAATACTCTTATTTAATTCCTTAATGATCAGTAGACTTTTTAAGGGCATGGACCTTCCAAGCATCATGCAACAACCGTTCACTCCTGATTTATCCCTTTGCATTGCATTCAGTTTAGACTAGCATATAACTTTTAAAAACACCTTGCCATTAAGGCTTTTCTTACCCCTGTGCGGAATCAATTTTGGCCCTTTTTTGGGCTGGTTCCAACATCAATATCAATAATTTGTGTATAGTATATCCACACAAATGATACCCTTTTTTTAAAGAAGACTTTGAATTTTCAGAAAATGCCTTGAAATTGCAAGAAAGCATGTGTGTGTGTATTTTTTTCTACCCACCATCAAGGAATATTTATTGGATTTTGCTTTCGCACAAATTCACCTTTCCAAAACAGCAAAAAGCAGGAATCTACCCATAGGTTTTCATTAAAAAATCTGCTCTTGAAAATGATAACGCAGATGTTTTTTGTAAGTTCGCACCATCTTTAATGAAACTCATACCATGTGTAAAGAATAAAATGGTAGCATAACAATGCATACAATTTGAAAGACTAGATATCCTACAGCACCAAAGGGGGCACATCATTTGAATGAGCGTTCTAACCGCCTGCGTTTTTGGAGCCAGGATGGTTGTTGCAAAACACCTCCCCCATCCTGGGTTACTTTTTGTTTTCTGCAGTGTAGAGGATTATTTGTTGTGATCACCAAAGTAAAACTAATAAGGGACCACATCATTTAAAAGAGGGAATTCACCCTACATCAAATCCCTGGACCTCTTAATGATTTAAGCAGCATAAGGGTTATTCTCTGGTGATCATGTATGATCACCAGAGATTATCTTCTTAGGGGCCACATCATGTGAAAGAAGGGACTTCCCTTTTTCAAAGAAGGGTACCATTGAGTCTGTTGGTAATGTGGGACTTTCAGTTTTCTCCCCCATTCCTTGGATCTTTACAATTGTCTATTGTGTAGTGGCTTATGATGTTCACTGTCACATTTGTGTTCTGTATTCATCTTTATGCTATATTTAAAGATGAACGTACTATAACATTTTTCTAAGCATATTTCTGGGGCTACCTTAGTGGCCAAATTTTAGCGACGAACTGTAAATCCAAACACCTTTGCATTGGCATCATACTCAAATTACATGCCATTTGACCAATTTGACCATTCTATAGAAAATGTACATTTTTTGTGGGGGTGTTCCTTGCAGTTTTACAAACCACCACTTGATACATTAAACTGTTTCTATGAATCTCAGGTCACAAAATTGCCATTGTAGTTTGTGATCTGCTGGTTTGAAGAAATGTGCTTTATATATGCAATCGTTACTTTGATAAATTGCACAATTTGAAAACTACACAGAAAGAGAAGTTTTACAGATTATTTTGGAAAGACCACACTTTGATCCTTATGTGTTTGGTGGACACAGCATGTTATTAATTTGCCAGAGTGTGCTCCACATAACTTCATAGATATATATTATTTTTATGTGAGTGTGTGAAGAGGGTGATGATAAATTCTTTTTGGCATAAAACAATCGCTCCAACTGTACTTGGCATTGGCTGTTGTGCTTAATTTATAGTTAACATATGTGAACCATATATAACCAAAATCGTAAAAGTACATACGGGAATAATTGCATTCTCCAGAGTCACAAGATCATTTAAAACAACGTGAGATGTGACAAACTTTGACTACAGGGAAATACAGGTCAGCAATATTTAAGAGGAGCCAAGTTGCAGCTTTATTTTTATTAATTTTCTTTTTTTTTTATTAGTACATGCTAGCTAGTCAATCAGCCAGTCAAAAGACTTTGCAGAGTACCATGGCTATTGTCATAATAAGCCCACGTTTCTCAAGACATTGTTTAATATTGCAAATGACAAATATTTTGGTATATTCATCTCACAGTAGCGTTAAGTACTTTTAGCTTCTCTGTAAATAGTAAATGTAATAAATATCCTAAAGTCAGAAAAGTGTAAGGGTCCTTCAGCATAAGGATATGACAAAATTATAATAGGATGGAAATGTAAATGAATAATGTTAAACAATCGGGAAGATAGAGTTGAGTGCATTTGCTGTATAATTTCACACAAATAGAGCAGAACAGACCTCCATCAATACAATCTTTGAGCTCCTCTCTTGCTTCGCCTTTCCACACTGTGGGCCTCATTTACATTTAGGAATATGCAAAGCTCCCAACCGTCCTCATTTCAGCGGGACATTCCTGAGTTTAGGGATCTGTCCTGCTTGGGGACATGTTTATCCCACTGGTGGGAATGTTGGGGAAAGGGAGGCTGCTAATAAGCAATATAGCATTATGTAGCACTCTGGTGGTGTGGCCATGCCTACATCAGTATGTGGCCCCGCTTCCAGGAACTTGCAAGTTGGCAGGTATGGGTAAGTCCAGTCAGAAATTGCAAAACCATGTGGCGCTATGGGGGTGGGCACATTTAAATCTGCACGGGCAGATTTAGAGTTGGGAGGTGGCACACAGTAAGTTCAATCACAGTGTTAAAAAAAGCTGCCCAGCACTTGTGTCCCGCAGGCAAAAGCTGCAGTATTTTCTCTGCATGCAAATAAAAAAAATTGGATCCTTTTTTTCTGCACAGAGATTGTTGTTTGTCTAAGCTCCTTTCTGTTACACCTACTGCTTTTACATAGTGCAGATGCTAAAAACTCTTGTTATTGAAAGCGAGACCACAGCGTGAGTTTCTGAGGATGCCAAAAGTCTTATTTAATCCTGCTGACACTTTTTGACATACTTTATTCTTATGGATATTGCCTCACCTGTTATCCACCCATGGACATTATCAAAGTATTACATGTGGGAACTCTGCTATACTGCAGCTAACAGCGTGGCGTGAGTCCAGTTTATTATTATAACATTTGAATTTCCCTATCAATGTCTAAGATAATCCGGGACTTAGAGTCCATAAAGATATGTTACTGTTTGAGGTATGCGACTCCAAATTTTAGATGTTCAGCTCCAGCATTGCATGATTGTTTTATTAGGAACAAACACAGATAGATCCCCCAGCACACTGCTATAGCCAGCAACATATCTGCCATTCTTACTGTAGATAAAAATGCAAAGGTCTTAGTTGCACACATTTGCAAATGTATGTTAAAGCCACCCACCACTCATCGGTGCTTTTGCTAAAAGGGTGGTCCTAACTCTAAACCATGAGAGTCCCATACATTTGGGCCATACATAGGTGTTTTTAAATTGAGAGCTAACTTACCAAAGAGGTTCCCCAAAAGCCTCCAAATAGCAATCCAATGATTGTTTTAGTATTTGATTTTTGTTTTTTTAAAAAAAAAAAATTCCATCTGCTTTGATGCTTTTAATACATTTTAGATCATGTGTGCATCATTTTTATGTTTAATGTGAGCCAAATACTCAACACTATATTAGTCTTTTTTTCTATTTCCCTTGGGGAGAGATTGTTTATCTGCTACTCTGTTGTTATTTAATTTGACATATAATAATTTTATTGGCTTCTATGTTATTTTATTGTTAAGCTTTTTGACATATGGTTTAATGGTTTTGCTTTAATCTTATAGTTTTTAGTATGTAAAAATTACCTTTGTATTCTGTGCATCACAGTATGATGTCAAACTGTCCCCATGATTTGTGGTAAAATTTTGCAAAAATTGTGTTTCTAAACAGGCCATTTTGCAGACGTACGTCGTTTTGGTGATACAATCTCTTCTAGTTCTCCTTTTTCTTTGCCAATTATCACTTCTAAATTTGTATTCCGCAGAATGAACTGAGTTGGGACTTCGACAGTTAATTAATTCAGCTGTGTGGTGTGGTTGAGTTTGAACTGGTAGGACTTAAGGCCAATTTACCTATAACGAACTTTTGATCTATATAATTAGATACACAATAGGCCTGAGTCATTGAGGAGAGCAAAGAATAAAAAAGGAGAAACTTTGACCCTGGGCAAAACCATGTTGCATTGGAGGGAGAGGTAAATTTAAAATGTGATGGTAGATTTATAGTTGGGGTAGGGCATGTCCTAGATCAACTTTAAATTTCAGTTTAAAACTAAAGCTTCATGTATTTGTGTGCTAGATGAAGAACAGCCAGTAATTATTCTATGTGCAAAATAATAAACTAATTTGCACCCCTTGCATTGTAACATGGTTTGTCCCGGAGACAATTTACTCCTTTTTTTGCCTTACTTTCCTTAATGACTCAGGCCCAATGTGTTTATCTAATATATATTATGTGGAATATTTTAGTGTTTCATAGGGTTTTTACACATCAACCTTTGAAAGAGTTAATGACATTTTCGGCTCTTGTCATATATAATCTCCTCAATCCAAAGCGGACATGCCTAACGACATTTTCGGCTATTATTGGTTGGACGAGATGTCAATCTAACCCGCAAGGGTTAGAAAGAGTTATTAACACGCCTTCTCATCTGGGAATATAGATGATTGGCCCTTTGAACATAACCACACCTACCTGCAACACTACTAAAGAGCTGTCATTCTGTTGAATCATTTCGTCTTGACAAAGCCAAGAGCGAAATGCGCGTCGAGGCTCGTCTCGTTTATCCTCCCTACTATTAGTTTCTATACAGAATCACCTCCCAGAATTTATAGGCAGGGAACCTTCACATAACCCCGTGATTCTTGAAACTTATATCTCTGGGAATATCATTTCCTGTCCGATATACTTATTGACTAGGGTTTTTCCTTTCCTCTGCAATTTGCTGGTCACTTACAGCGGATTAACATAGGCTGATAGTAACTATATCACTACTGACTCTATGATTTATTAAGGCAAACCCATTATATGACGAACATCTATGTGGCATTTTATTACTGGCTTAATGAGATAATAGCCAACGCCCCCTTTTAGTGACTATTGTAGATGGGATATCTGATCATAGCGTCACTCGGCCACATTTGATTATTCGTTGCACTGTCTCTATTTATAGGGGTGACTGGACGGCATATCATAGCGGTCCTTTGAGGCGGGTATCAATAATAGAATCTACTGTAGACATTGTCCCTATTTATGTGGGCGATTGGGCTGCATATTATAGCGGTCTTTTGAGGCTGGTATTTACAATAGAATTTATTGTGGATACGGAAGATCTGCTATTTAACTCTTTCGTACATACGATACTGATTAAGCACTCTTCCGCTATACCTATTTATCAGGATATTGGTGGTGGAAATCTGAAGGAAACCATTTGATTTATATTTGCCCAATATCAATCATATCAATATTACAGGATACACCTTGACTGATAGTATCCAAACTATTACAGTAGTATTTATATTATTAGTGAGGATTAACGAGACATTGCAATTCAATTTGCATTTTAAACACTTATTCACTATTTTATTACTTTTTAGGTTATTTCGCTCTACTTTCTGGACATTTTAACTACTATATTAAAAGTTATGTTTTAAGCATTGTTGGAGTGCTGGGCAAGTCTTCTGTCTGCCCGGGTATCATTGATATTTATTACTATTTATCAGTGCCTGCTTTACAAACCTGGTGCGGTATTCCTTTGCCTTCAAGGAATATTTTAGGAGTTTGATCATCTTTATGGTTATATACAATATTTTGAAGAAATTCTTTCTATATAGAGAGAGTGTATATTTAGAAATGTTCCATTGTTTCTTTATGAAACTATTATACTCTCTAATCATTATATTTGATTGCGAATATATAATCTGTCAATAAGCTCGTATATTACAAATGATTGCTAATATAAAACCATCAATCTATCTTCTTAATGCCCCGCTATATATAGCAGCCATGTGATATTCTAAATTTATGATTGGCAGGGTATATGAGGACATACCTTTGAGGAAAATAATCCACCTCTGATGAAACCGCCCAGCTTGTGCGCGGAGAAACGCGTCAGGGGTGACGTAGACAAGCTTGGACATACCCATTGTTTTGGATTTCCGTGTATACACGTGTTTTTTCAGTTCCAGCTCTTATGGAATACTAGAGCTCTTACATCGTAAGGAGACACTAGGATCTCTCCACAGCGACACAGGATATTTCTATATAAGTGAGAGTTACCAAAGTCCTGGCAAGGTACCTTATCAGCATATTGTGGATATACGAGACTTTCAGCTGCACTCTATGTGCCAGGAGCATGTGAGCTCCCCCGGTCGTATGTTTTCTATACACAGCAGCAATTTGTGTTTACCTATAGGAGGAACTGTTTCATCATATACCATCGTTCTATCTAAATCTCTTACCATACAGGGAATATCTATATATTGCTACATATAGAATCTTTGCACCTGTGTATATACAAATATATATACCTACAGAGCTCTGTTAGGCATTAAGGCGGTATACTATCCAGCTCAGTCTACCGATATATTACATACATATGTATGTGTATTATAACTATTTTAATTATATGTTTTAATAAATTTATCATATTTTACACATCAGCGCTGCCACTACATGTATTTTTTATATTTCCCTATAACGAAACCTGAAAAAGGTTATTGCCAAAGGCAAATATTTTGTGTTGACAATTCAGTTAATCTCTAACGATAGTAACCTAAGAAAAGAAGACTAATGAAAGTAGCAGTCTTATCTGCAGTAAAGGAAACAACAAATATTAAAATAATAAAAATTATTTTGAACATAGAACACTTGCTATATCTAAACATGTGTAAGCGGGAACTTGTTACCAGAGACTAAGGGGTATATTTACTAAACTGCGAGTTGAAAAAGTGGAGCTGTTCCCTCTAACATTCTACAAATCGAAAGCTAGAATCTAATTTGTTGCTATAGGCAACATCTCCACTTTTTCAAACCGGCGGTTTAGTAAATATACCCCTAAGGGGCCTATTTATTAAACTACAAACCATGAGGATTTTTCTGTATGGTTTAGGCATTTTAAATGAATTAGCTAATTAACAAAAGACTAACACAGAAAATATAATTTATATATTCTGCATTAGGTTGATTTTCATGGGCTGGAACAATTTAATAATCTCCAAATAACATAGCTTTTCAGAGCTCGAGTCTGTTGGTTAACTTCATCTTAAGGTGATGTTAGCCATTATACCCTAGAGGGAGATCAATGCAGTAGAGGGATCTTCGAATCCCTCACTGCATCCTCTCTGCTCTCCCCTCCGGTTACTATCACAAAATGGCTTTGCGTCATCTTTGGTCACACATGTGGAAAGCCAATTTGTATGTGGTAAGGAGAAACAGACTACTACAGTTTAAAGGTAAGGAAAGTAATCTCTGGAACAGTCTCCTATCAGATGCGCTGGCCCAGGATGATTTTTTAATAAATGGAGCTGAAAAGTCATCTGTCATTGTTGATAATGGGACAAAAACCTGTTAATTATTAAATAGGTCAAGAAGAAATATTTTCGGGATAGTCCAAGAGACACAGTAATATAGAGTTAAAAAAAGCCATGAGTGGTGTTTCATTTTCAAATGTGAACCTTTAACAATGTCCATAACAAAGGTGTATGATACTGAGGTGCAAATGAGCAGGATTCAAAATAGAACAAAACAGAAAAAGAATAACCTTCCCATCTAGTGTCAGCTCTAAACTTAAGAATAATTAGGGATAAATATATCAAATGGCGGTGTTGTTTATGGTCAAGCCTTAAACCACTTGGTGAGTTGAAGGCAAAACTGCTGATAAACTGCCCAAAAACTGATGTTTCATCCATTCTGGATCTAGTGAGAATCAAGAGAGGCTGTTTGAGCTATCTTGCCATTTATAACATAAGAGGAGACAACTTTGACTTATAAAGTTTTGTGGCAACCAACCAATTTCATGATTATGAGGAAAAAATAATTAATAATCAATGTATGGGGACAATTTTAAATTAATAATCAATTTATGGGGACAGTTTTTATTGTTCATTATATTAAGAGGGCAATATGAATATATAATTATGTTAAGGAGCAATAATATTTGATTGCTAATGGGTTCAATAATTATTTATGATGGGGCAATACTTATTATCTGGCACAACAAGTGATTGAATCAATTCACAAATAAGTCCAAAGATTCAACCAATATTTGCAGGATTGGGAATCAAGCCTGTTAGAGAGCATTGAACTTAGAGAAATCAATCAGTAAGGATAAACAAATGCCAGATGTCTATAGCCTTATAATTATGCCCCATTGGCTCTGCCTCTTCCTGAGTTGTTCGAATGAAAAACATCTGTGGATGATACTATTTCTAATTGTGACTTATGACATAAACTGTAAATCATCAGTGACCTGGCCTTTGGCTATTCTAATAATTCTTCCTTTCTGTTCTGTGCACATTTGAAACATTTACATCCTACTTAGTTTGTAACAATTATATAATGTGTACAACGATGCAGTAAAGTAGGTATAAAATATGGAGTACTTGCCTTACTCTAGATCAGTGCTGGTCGGCCGGTTGTGTGGAGTCTAACGAACCCCCTAGTGTTCACCAAGAACCGCCGCAAGGCGGGATGGGCTTTGCTGCGGAGGATTGCAGGTCGCGGTCCACTGGTCTGCCTCTAGAGGTAAGGATGTAGGAGGTAGCTCACGATCACACTGAAAACTGGAAGGTAGTATTAACCACTCCGTGGTCAGGATAGCCGAGGTCTGATACACTGGATATTATTATTATTATTATTATTATTATCATTTATTTGTTAGGCACCACAAGGTATCCGCAGCGCCACACACAGTACTAACAGTAGACTATACAGGGTGAAACCATACAGAACAATAAACAAAAAGGTATGGAGACAGGAGGGGAGGGGGCCTTGCTCATACGAGCCTACATCCTAAGGGAGGGTAAACAGACCAGGCACAAGAGGAGCCAGTTGAGGCAAGAGTAGAGAAGGGAGGACGAGCTAAAGGGAGGAGATGGGGGTTAAGTAGATGGTTAGTAGGCTTTGAGGAAGAGGTGAGTTTTGAGTGCACGTTTGAAGGAGCACAGAGTAAGAGAGAGACGGATGGAACGAGGATACAGATAATGCGTGGAACAACAAGCCTGGGTCTGGTTCACTGGAGTGGAGATATATATGTAGTCAGCAGGCCGGGATCTGGTACACGTGGAGCGGAGATAATACATGGTCAGCAAGCTGGGGTCTGGTACACGTGGAGCGGAGATTAATACGTGGTCAGCAAGCCGGAGTCTGGTACACTTGGAGCGGAGATTAATACGTGGTCAGCAAGCCTGGGTCTAGTACACTTGGAGAGGAGATAATACGTGGTCAGCAAGCCTGGGTCTGGTACACTTGGAGCAGAGATACCTGGGAAGTCAGCAAGGCAAAACTGGTACATGAAGAATCCAAAGAGAAATCACCAAGTCAGGGAACAGGAGAAGTTGCTCTGACGCTGCCCAGGCATCAGAACAGGTCTTTCATAGTTTGCAGCTTTGAATTCCATAGTTATCCCTAGGAAAACGTGTGACCTGTTGAAGTAGACTAGATTTGTTTAGATGTTTTTTCCAATTATTTACCTTTATATAAGGTTCACTATTTTTCCACAGAACATTTCTAAATTATTGTAAGTATATTGAAATGTGTATTCACTTTATTTAGAAGATTTTTTTTTGTAAAGAAAGGCTTCACAAAAGAACTCTCCGCTTTTTACTTTTTTTGTGTGATTGTCATAAGTATTTTTAATAATTCGCTTTTGTATGTCTGTTAAAGGTTGGTGGACCTTTATGTTATAAGTAGGCAGCAATCACAAGGGAGCACATAATCAGTGTAATTTCATATTTCTTTATACTTGATGTTCCTGTTCCCTATTAGGCATTAATGGCTCATGGCACTGTAGGCAATCTACCTAGAAAGAGAAATAATTAGAATCCCAGCAGGTGATTTTCCTTCACCTGTGGTGGGTAGCAAGTGCCTACAATATAAAAAGCACTCATTAAACAATTTTGAATAGCAAAAAGGGCTCATGCTCCTGTTTTGTGTCACTGTGTGTACTGCAAAGGGCATTGAGAAAAGAAAAAAAGCCAGCGAGTTATCTGAGAAGGTCACAAGATTGTAGCCAAGCATGGACAATCTCAAGGCTACAAATTAATCTCTAAAGACCTTGATGTTCCATCATATGTAATTTTAATAGGAAGTTTAAGGCCCATGGCATTGTAGCCCACCTCCCTGGACTTGACCACAAAAGAAAACCTGATTGAAGATTGCAGCAGAGGATTGTTCGAATGGTGGAGACAGCACCTTGATCAATTGCAAAACAGACTCAAGGTGACCTTCACACACAAGTTATAACAACTTCAACTGCATCATCTGTCACCAATTTAATGGAAGGGTATTGTAGGTGGCTATTGTAGGAAGCCCAGGATGGCCCCACTGCTGATTGTAGGAGGTCCAGGAGTGCCCCACTGCTGAGAGAAAGAGAAACTCAGTAAAGCCTGAAAGGAGTTATACAAAACACACCCAAACAAACCAAAATTCTGGTAGAAGGTCCTGTGAAAATGTAAGACCAGATTACAGCAATTTTGTTAAGCACATTGTCCATATGTTTATGTTAAACAAAATGGGGAGAACACCATCTTTACATTCAAACATGGAGGAGCTTACTGATGATATGGGGTACTGTGCTGAATTTGGTACTGGGAGTCTTGAATGTGTGCATGGCATTATGAAATCTGGAGGCTATCAGGCCAGTGTTGATATCTGAGCCATCATGGGTCTTCCAGTAGGACAACAACTACAAACACACCTCAAAAAGCACACCAGAATGGTTCACCACAAGATGCTGGAATGGGCTCAAGAGTCCAGCAATTCAGATAAAAGAATCATAGAACATCTGTGGAAAGATCTGAAAACAGCAGTTGCTAGAAGGAACCCATCAAATCTGGGAGAACTTTTGCAGAAGAAGAGTGGAACAAACTGTCAGTAGAGAGGTGCAGGAAGCTCATCCTTGAATTTATAAAGTGTTTGGTTACAGTTATTTTGATCAAATGATGTGCTACCAAATATTAAGTCTAAATTGTCAACTATTTTGTCAATGACATTTCATTTCATTTTCTAATTTAAAGGCATATATAGTATTATGTTCAGAATAAAAAACAAAAGTTCTGTATATTAATAGAGAAAAAGTTTTGTGGAGAACATGTACTATTGTTAATTTAAACTAGAGATGCTCACTGACCCCCGTGTTTTGGTTTTGGTTTTGGTTTTGGATCTGGATTACCTTCGTGTTTTGGTTTTGGATTTGCAAAAACGCCCTTGCGTGTTTTGGTTTTGTTTGGTTTTGTTTTGCTATTTTGATTGAAAATCAATGTTTTTTGGGCCTAAAATAACCAAATTTAGTGCTCCACCTGTTTCTAGGATAAGTAATGTAATTGTAAAGCTAATAAATTATCCAAAACACAGTTTCATTACTGGTAGGCCTTCATTAATTCTACACACAAACCAGATTGTCTTCCTCTCCATCTATGAATATTGGCAATGCAGCCATCGTCTTTGGATGTATATTACACCCTACACTTATACTTAAATATGTAAAGAAATGGACAAAGGCAGTTTGGTTTCTGTCTCTCGAGGCCCCCCTCCAGTTGTTGTAAATACAAAAAAATTCAGCCGTTATAGACTGTACAATATTAATAGAAATGGACAAAGGCAGTTTGGTTTCTGTCTCTAGGCCCCCCTCCACTTGTATAAAAAACCAACAAATTCAGCCGTTATAGAGTGTACAATATTAATTGAAATGGAGAAAGCCAGTTCGGTTTCTGTCTCTCTAGGCCCCCCTCCACTTATATAAAATACAAAAAAATTCAGCAGTCATAGACTGTACAATATTAATTGTAATGGAGAAAGCCAGTTTGGTTTCTGTCTTTCTAGGCCCCCCTTCACTTGTATAAAATACCCAAAATTTAAGCCGTTATAGACTGTACAATATAAAGAGAAATGGACAAAGACAGTTTGGGGTCACTCTGTGTATGACACCCTACCCTTAAGGAGAAATTACCCAAACAGCAGCCTTTCAAGACGGTACATGATATGGAAATGCCCCAAGTCCCTTTCCTCTTTGGGGGTAGATTGCACCCTACACTTACATAGAAAGTTTTAAAAAGATGTTATCGTCATCATCTTCAGCTTCATCCTCACCCTCATCAGTGTGTACATCATCATTACAGGCTATCAATTCATCGCCGCTTGAATCCGCCATTAGAGAACAGTCAGGTGAAGGCCTTCCTCATGGAAGATGTAGTTCATTTTTATAAACATCATTTTCTCCACATTTTTGGGAAGTAAACTTCGACGGCGATCACTGACTAAGTTCCCTGCTGTGCTGAACACTCGTTCAGAGTACACACTGGAGGGTGGGCAGCTTAAGTATTGCAAAGCAAGTTTGTACAGGGGTTTCCAAATTGCCTGCTTTTCTTCCCATTAAGGAAAGGGACTGTCTGAAATTTCCATATCAATTACCTCTTGAAAGTAATCCTCCACCATCCTTTGCATGTTAATACTCATATTGGATGGAGTTATGGGCAAGGTCACACATTTTTTGGAAAAATCCTTCAAACCAGCCCAGATGTTAAACTGTTCTGGTCTGCCCTCTAATTTTTTACGAGCAGCAGCTGCTTGAGAAAATGAAGGAGGACATGTCGTCAAGCCAAGGCCCAGTTCAGCAGACAACTTGCTGAGCAATAGCTCCTTGCAAAAGTTCACATCTCGTTCATTTTGAAGCAAAGACTCAATGTAGGTCTTAAACCTTGGATCAAGCACAGTGGCCAAAACGTACTGATCCGAGCTCAAGATCTTAAGGATCATTGTGAAGCGAACTAAGTACTTGATCGACAAGGCCAACATACTTTGCGGAATTGCTTGCTTTCATCTCCTTCCTCAGTTTCTCAAGCTGCTTTTCCAATAGTCTAATTAAAGGAATGACTTGGCTGAAACTAGCAGAATCTGCACTCACTTCACACGTCACAACTTCAAACGGTTTCAGCACCTTGCACAGCACTGAAAGGATTCCCCACTGTGCAAGACTGAAATACATGCCCCCTCCTTTCCCAAAGTCATGGCTTGTGCAATACGCCTGGATGGCTTTGCGCTGTTCCTCCATCCTCTGCAGCATGTACAAGGTGGAATTCCACCTAGTTACCACCTCCTGCTTAAGTTGGTGACAGGGCAAGATAAACTGCTCTTGGAGCTGCTGCAATCTCCTACATGCTGTGGCAGAATGCCTGAAATGGCCTGAAATCTTACGGGCCACCGAAAGCATCTCGTGTACCTCACGGTTATTTCGTAGGAAGCTCTGGATCACCAAGTTGATGGTGTGAGCAAAACAGGGAATGTGCTCGAAATCACCCAGCTGTAATGCTCGCACTATATTGTTGGCGTTATCAGAAATGACATATCCTGGGAAGAGTCCAAGTGGTACAAGCCATGTATCAATCACATCTCTTAGTTTGCGTAACAAATTGTCAGTTGTATGCCTGTTAGTGAAGCCGGTGATACAAAGAGTGGCCTGCCTTTGACAATGTCATCCTCATCAACATCCTCATAGCGCCCTCGTCGCCTACACAAATCTCCCCCTCATCCGCTTCTATTTCCATAGTGGCATCCTCAATTTGTGTATCACCGGCTACACTCGGGCTGTTCAGGCACATATCAGCAGAACTGCTGAAAGGGTCACTCTATATGGGTACACTAACAGAATGCTCACGATTAGACATCCCACTGTTGGATAGACTCTCCACAGGGATTGGTGTCATTTGTGATTCAGAGCAAACATTATCCTCTAATGCCTTACTGTTATCTTGCAGCTCGGCTTTGACGCGTAACAGTAGTTGTGCACCAATTGTAGGCTCGGTAAAATTTTTGGATCTGCCACTAATAGAGAAAGGTGAAGGCCTCATTCTCTCTTTGCCACTGCGTGTGTAGAATGGCATGTTGGCAACTTTTTTTTCATCGGCACTTAACTTTTCCTCAGTTACACTTCTTTTTCGCTTCAACACAGTAAAAAAAATTTTGGGGTGTGCTTTTTGACTGATTTCAAAACACTGTGTAGTTTGACATCGCCTTGCCCAGATGACGTACTGGGAACACTAACATCAGGACTGGTGACAGAACCTGGTAGCTCATTCTGCTCATATGTGGACTGCTTTGAATCCACTCTGAGCCCAAAGCACTTTTAGTGCTATAAATTGTTTTAGATACTTCTGACAAATATGACTTTTGACAGCCAGAAATATTAATGCAAAAGAATGGGGGACACCCCAAATTCACTTGGGAGTGCTAAAAATAATTTTTAAATCTGCTGACAGATAGTATTTTTGACAGCCAGAAATATTAATGCAAAAGAATGGGGGACACCCAAAAAGCACTTGGGAGTGCTAAAAATAATTTTTAAATCTCCTGACAGATAGTACTTTTGACAGCCAGAAATATTAATGCAAAAGAATGGGGGACACCCAAAAAGCACTTGGGAGTGCTAAAAATTATTTTTTGAATCTGCGGACAGATAGAACTTTTGACAGCCAGAAATATTAATGCAAAAGAATGGGGGACACCCAAAAAGCACTTGGGAGTGCTAAAAATTATTTTTTAAATCTGCTGACAGATAGAACTTTTGACAGCCAGAAATATTAATGCAAAACAATGGGGGACACCCCAAAGCACTTGTAGTGCCAAATATTAAAAAAAAAAAGACTCCTCTATCCTCCTCTCTTCTCTATCGATTGTTATCAGAATTGGAATCAGAATTGAATTGTCTGTCCCTGCTCTAATCAGCCTGTGACTACACCCTGCTCTCTCACTCTGTCAAATGGCGATGGATTGCTGTGGAGGCAGGTATTTATAATTTTCAAGTATTGCGAGAACCGAGCCCCAAGATCCGACGACGTCACAATGACGTTCGGCCTCGATTTGGATTCCGAGCGGGAGGAATCCAAATCGGGTGGGTTCGGTTCTCAGGGAAACGAGCCCGCCCATCTCTAATTTAAATTAATGCTTAGATGAAATTGTGAATTATTTTGAAAAAGTGCAAGGGTGATAATATTTTGTATGTGTCAACACCCATTCTCCTATATATACTACCCGTGAGTCCTTTGTTACCACCAACCATCACTACAGAAAGTGCTGAGCAGAGGTAAAAAGTATGGCAGGACGTATCCTAGAGAACTCTCTCCAAATGCGCACTTATCAAGAATGATACCTTTAAAAATGAGGTTTTTCAAGTTTGTTGAAAGTGCATCATTGTGGAAAATTATGGACTTTGCAGAAACAATATGATCTTTGACCAGGTTTATTTCATTTTACAATTCTAGGCATTATGTAAGGAAACTGTTATAATTGAAGGTAGAGATGTGCAATATTTTGCACAAATCAAAATTCACAACAAAACTTGTGAAGTTTCAATTTTTAAGATCTGTTTTTGCTTCACAATTCCATGGGATGGCTTTCTACACTGTATCAGTAAATATTGATTTTCTAATACAGTGGTGTGAATACAGGCTGCGCTGTAATGTGGTTGATTTCAGACTGGGAATTTGAAGATGCAGAAAAAGTGATAGTTGAGAGGGATTCTACATGGAACATTTAAGACCAGAAAGACAAGCAAAATTCTACAGACAAAGAAGGAATGAGAAAAATGTTCTGTGGACCAATTTTGAAATGTCACCCATCTCTATTTGAAGGATTAGAGGACTAGGGAATAAGATGTCACTGAAGTTAATAAGGAGATTTGCAAGCCATAGTAGAATCGAAAATAATGTCTAATGTATTTTTATAATTTTTTTCATTGACCCATTATTTCTTTTTTTATTTGCTTATTGCTGGATTGGTGCTAATCAATAGGTCATTGGTTATAGTTAAAATGAATCTTGTCCACAGTCAACTGTAAGTGATATTATTAGCAAGCGAAAGCGTTTAGGAACAACAGCAACTCAGCCATGAAGTGGAAGACCACATAAAATTAGGGATGTGAACCGGCCACTTTTTCGCGTTTTGGGTTCTGATTACCTTCAGGTTTTGGGTTCTAATGGGTTTTGCCAAAACACCCCCCTCAAGGTTTTGGGTTATGATTTTTTTTTGTAAAAAGCATAACAACTGCTAAAATGCTGATTTTTTTTTTTTCACTCCTACGCTATTATTAACCTCAATAACATTCATTTCCACTCATTTACAGTCTATTCTGAACACCTCACACCTCACAATATTATTTTTAGGCTAAAAGGTTGCACCGAGGTAGCTGGATGACTAAGCTAAGCGACACAAGTGGGCGGCATAAACACGTGGCCCATCCCTAGATGTGGCACTGCAGTGGCAGACAGAATGGCAGTTTGAAAAACTAGACCCCAAAGAGCACATAATGCCAAAAAAAGAGGTGCAAGATGGAATTGTCCTTGGTACCTTCCAACAACCCTTATGTTGCGGAAAAAGGACATGCACACTTTAACAAACCAATCATTTCAGCGACAGGGCCTACCAAACTACTGTGGCTGAAATTATTGGTTTGTTTGGTCCCCCACACAAAAAAAGCAATTCATCTCTCCCTGTACAAAGTAAACTGGCTCTACTGAGGCAAGATGTCGTCCTCATCCTCTGATTCCTCGCCCCCTTCAGTGTGTACTTCCTCATCCTCACAAATTATCAATTCGTCCCCGCTTGACTCCACAATCACAGGTCCCTCTGTAGTCTCTGGAGGCCATTGCTGGTCTTCATTGAAGAATTGATAATTCATTTTGATGAAAATCATCTTTTCCACATTTTGCGGAAGGAACCTCCTTTGCCGCTCACTGACCAGGTTCCCCACTGCACTAAAAACTCTTTCGGAGTACACACTGGTGGGGGAAAACTCAGGTAAAATAGAGCCAGTTTGTACAGGGGCTTCCAAACTGCCTTTTTTTCCTGCCAGTACAAGTAAGGACCGTCTGACATGTCTACTTGGATGCTGTCACCAAAGCAATCCTCCACCATTTTTTCAATGGTGACAGCATCCAATGCAGCGACAGTAGACATGTCAGCAATCATTGGCAGGTCCTTCAGTCCGTCCCAGATGTTCAAATTCGCTCCTGCCTGCTCTGCATCCCCACCAGCAGGTCGTTTAGGGAATCTCAGCTGTTTCCTCGCAGCCACAGGTGTGGGAGAAAATGAAGGAGGAGCTGTTGCCATGTCACGGTCCTCTTCAGGTGACAATCTCCTGATCAGCAGGTCTTTGCACCGCTGTAGACTTGTGTCCGCCGGAAACAGAGACACAACATACGCTTTAAACCGAGGATCGAGCACGGTGGGCAGAATGTTTTCCTCTGACTTTAAAAGACTGACCACCCTCGGATCCTGGCAAAGCGTACGAAGAGCTTCATCCACAAGAGCTACATGCTTTGTGGAATCACAATGCTTTACCAGCTCCTCCCTCACTTTCTCCATCTGCTTCTGCAACAGCCTGATCAGGGGAATCACCTGACTCAAGCTGGCAGTGTCGGAACTGACTTGTCGTGTGGCAGTCTCCACTGCGCTTGACTCAGGCGCATCCCCACTCCTTTGCCTATGTCGTAGGTGGCTGTGTAGGCTTGAATGGCCTTTTGCTGCTCCTCCATCTTCTGCAGCATATAGAGGGTGGAGTTCCAGTGCATCACAACCTCTTGTTTGAGGTGATGGCAGGGCAGGTTCAGGCGTTTTTGGTGCTCCAGTCTTCGGTAGGCAGTGGCAGAATGGTGAAAGTGTCCCGCAATTTTGCGGGCCACCGCAAGCATATCCTGCATACCCCTGTCACTTTTAAGATAATGCTGCACCACCAAATTTATTGTGTGTGCAAAACATGGCACGTGCTGGAAATTGCCCATATGTAATGCCCGCACAATGTTACTGGCGTTGTCCGACACCACAAATCCCCAGGAGATTCTAAGTGGGGTAATCCACTGCGAGATGATTTCCCTCAGTTTCTCTAAGAGGTTGTCGGCGTTGTGCCTCTTACTGAAACCGGTGATACACAACATTCCCTGCCTTGGAACAAGCAGGCGTTTCAGAGATGCTGCTGCTGTTGCTGCGGAAGGCGATGCATCTACCCAGTGGGCTGTCACAGTCATATAGTCCTTAGCTTGCCCTTAACCACTTATCCACATGTCCGTGGTTAAGTGGACAGTGGGTACAACCAAATTTTTCAGAGCATTGAGGATACTTTTTCGTACTTCTCTGTACATCCCGGGTATCGCCTGCCTAGTGAAGTGAAATCTAGACTAGATTTGGTACCGGGGACACAATACCTCCATCAACTGTCTAAATCCCACTCCACTGATGGCGGACAACGGACGCACGTCTAACAACAACATAGTTGTCACGGACGCAGTTATATGCTTTGCCATAGGATGACTGCTGTCGTATTTCGTGCTCATGGCAAACGACTGTTGTACGGTCAATTGCTTAGTGAAAGACCTAGCGGTCTTACGACTTTCCCTCTGGGAAGATGACCGACTCCCAGCAGCAACAGCAGCAGCGGCAGTAGTAGGTGTACTGCTGCAGGATCCTCCGGAAGAATCTTGGATTGAAGAGGACTTAGTCATGCCGGTGACACACTCTTTTTGTACTTTCCCTGAGGAACTCCCCGATGGAGGGGTGAAACGCGTTGGATTTATACACATCATCACTGTCTTCTATAGAAGAAGAGGACTCTCTGCCCCTATATTCATTTTTTCACTTTTTATACTGAACAGCGGTGCCGCGAGTTCCAGCTGTCTAAAACCGGAAGTGCGGCTCTTGGAACGCAGGCTTGCGTTCCAGGTCACAGGAAATTGACGTCACTGGATTCAGCTACAGTCGGCGGTGCACCGTCTCCGGAAGGAGAAAGCCCTCGTGTAGCCCTGGAGGGCTTCACGGACTTTGGTAAACTTGGGAAGAAGTTTGTGGGTCATTTTTTAAGGTACCACTATTTTTCCACCATATATTTTTATAGTTTATAGTGACTTTTATCAGCATATATTTTTACTCTTTTCTGATGCCATCGCAGGGTCTGTGTTATATACATGTGACCTATGCTAATTTTCCTTGGGCATATACATTTTTTCTGTCCATCCTTTCACCTTCATCTATTATATATATATTTTTTATTATAATTTAATCCTATTTGGAACATTCACTTTTCTTCCCTTTATACCCAGCTTTAATAAATTATTTTGATTATCTACATCAGTGCTATTTGTTTGCCTACTACCATTTGATATATTTGTTGGACTTTATTTACCATCTATAGCTGTTTACTATAGCGCCGTGGGTCAATATTGTGTTTTTATGCCGGTGACATGGCCTGCGGGACTATCTCCGATCCAGATCGAGGAGGAAATTGACAAGGAGGGTGTTGCTGGTGTGAATACAACGGCACCAAGGGATTTAGGTGTCCCTGGACTGCTGACAGTCCTAGCCACAATTCCTGAACTAAACACAGAATTATGAAAGGTCTTCAGGTGACGTATAAGGGAGGATGTCCCTAGGTGGCCAAGATCCTTACCCCTGCTTATTGCAGCTTTACATAAGCTACATATGGTAATACATTTGTTGTCCGGATTGGGATAGAAATAATTCCAGACCGAAGAGGTGGATTTATTGGTCTTCTGCCCAGGCATGATGATGGGCTTTTTCATCGCATGGACACAACTGTTTCCCCCCTGGTGCCTCATTTAAGAAAACCACATCAGCATCCTCCTCGTCAACTTTCTCCTCAGCGCCAGCTACATTAATATCCTCCTCCTGGTGTACAACCAGGGCCGGATTTACCGCTAGGCAACCTAGGCACCTGCCTAGGGCCTAGCGGCTCTCAGGGGGCCCAGATGGGGGGGACAAGAGAAAGGAAAAAAAATATATTTTTTTTGCGGCCCCTCCCCCGACTCGCGGCACCCGGCGGCCCCTCCCCTGTTTCGCGGCACCCGGCGGCCCCTCCCCCGACTTGCGGAACCCGGCGGCCCCTCCCCCGACTCGCGGGACCCGAACCCCCCCCCCTTCCCCGCGAGTATGCAAGACCTCTAGCATAATGCTGGGAACTATTAGGCAGATGAATTCTCCCGGGAGGCAGGCTGCATTCTTCTTCTTCATACCTGTTCTCCATCACGTCAGAGGAGCCAGAAAAGCCATAGTTACCGACCAGGAAGTTGTATCATGAGAGTGCTGGTAAAGTCATTGCCTCAATCGCGCATAAAAGTCACTATACAAACGATAGAGAACTCATTTTGCATAGACAATATTGCGATGCCCCAGTAATGTAGGCCATCATTAGACGACAACAACTCAGTAAAAGGAAGTTTTACCTATATGTTGCTGCCCGATTGATGCAATACAGGAGTGAGAACATGTGTTTGTTCAGTAATTTTGCTTTCCAGTAATGCATTAGTGAATCCCTGTATCACAGTTCAGCAAGATTAAACCTTTAGATATATTTATTTTATTATATATATATATTGTTTTTAAAGTATGTTAAAGGGGCATTACAATGAAAATGATTGCTTTAGAAGATAATATATGTTTACAAATGTTTCTATATTAGGTGACCAAGTTTAAAAGCATAATTTGCAGATCCTGAATTGTTTGTCATCTTTTTTTTCTCTGCATTGTCTTTATACTGGGAATGTCTTTAAGATTTTTAGTCTAATTCAAGCCATTATTTAGCAATTATTTATCAAATGCTGGAACAATTTATTTGGCCATAAATCTAGGAGCCTAACATGTTTAGGAGAATATGACTAAGCTTTATGCTATCCCCCTTAACATACTACATGCAAATGTACGGAGTTGTGTGTGTCTATTTGCATTTTTTCAGCACCTGTCCACACATCAAATATAATTTTTTCTATGGCTGCCGCGGGGCAGAGGGGGCAGAGTGAGAGGAAGCGTGAGAGAGGGCAGAGGAGGAGGACAGTGTGAGAGAGGGACAGTAATGAGGGGCCACAGTGTGATATAGTGTAATGATAAAGGAGAGCACAGTGTGATGAGAGGGACAATAATGAGGGGCCGCAGTGTGATGCAGTGTAATGATAAAGGAGAGCACAGTGTGATGAGAGGGACAGTAATGAGGGGCCGCAGTGTGATGCAGTGTAATGATAAAGGAGAGCACAGTGTGATGAGGGGGACAGTAATGAGAGGCCACAGTGTGATGCAGTGTAATGATAAAGGAGAGCACAGTGTGATGAGAGGGACAATAATGAGGGGCCGCATGGCGATGCAGGAGGAGCATCGTGATGTGCAGCGGCGCATAGTTTACCCTTCTACTTAACTATAGGGGTATATGCTATGCTAAAAAAATATAGTGCTATGGATTGGTTCAGGGAGGGGGGGGCCCAAACCAATATTTTGCCTAGGGCCCCGTGAGGTCTAAATCCGGCTCTGTGTACAACATTGACACCTTTATTATTAAAATCTGGAACTGCACTGTGGGTGATCCTTCCAGCATATGCAGAGGGCGTGCTGCAAATGGTGGAAGGAGCCACCTCTTCCCGTGCAGTGCTGGGAAGGTCAGGCATCGCAACCACCAACACCCTTGGACTCTCCTTGGGGATTTGTGATGCCATGTCTTTAGAAGGCAGAGTTGTTTGCTGTATTTTTGATGACAGCTTAACTCTCTTAAATTTTCTAGAGGGGGGGGAGGAGGAGGGCTTAGATCATTGGGTGAAGCTGAACCACTAGTCATGAATACGGGCCAGGGTCTAAGCCGTAACTTGCCACTCCGTGTCGTAAATGGCATATTGGCAAGTTTACCTTTCTCCTCAGATGATTTTAATTTCTTTTTTTGGATAATTTTAGTGAACTTTGGCTTTTTGGAATTTACATGCCCTCTACTATGACATTGGGCATCGGCCTTGGCAGACGACGTTGATGGCATTTCATCGTCTATGTCATGACTAGTGGCAGCAGCTTCAGCATTAGGAGGAAGTGGTTCTTGAACTTTCCCTACTTTATCCTCAAAATTTTTGTTCTCTCTTATATGCAGCACAAGAGAGCGTACCCCTAAACCACACACACTCGGCAAAGCCTTTAAAAATTATATGCGGCACAAGAGAGTACCACTGGACTGGAGTTATACGGCTGTACCACTGGACTTATACAGCAGTACCACTGGACTTATATGGCAGGATCAGTGGACCTAAACAGCAGTACCACTGGACTTATACGGCAGGATCAGTGGACTTAAACAACAGTACCACTGGACTTATACGGCAGGATCAGTGGACTTAAACAGCAGTACCACTGGACTTATACGGCAGGATCAGTGGACTTAAACAGCAGTACCACTGGACTTATACGGCTGGATCAGTGGCCTTAAACAGCAGTACCACTGGACTTAAACGGCAGGATCAGTGGACTTAAACAGCAGTACCACTGGACTAATACGGCAGGATCGGTGGACTTAAACACTCCTTATTTGTTAATACAAATGAAATAGCGAAATATTAAAAAAAGGGAAATGTAAGCATTTTCGTGTAAATATGGAATAAACTGCTAAAAAAGGTAGCTGAGAACTACCCTAGCACGCCGTTGTAGAAATAAAAGATCAATAGTATATTTATTTGATAAATAGTATAATTTCTATAATACCTGCTATATATAAGTTACGAGATCCAGACTAAACTTATAGTATTAGTGATCTGTTAGTAATAGGATCACATACTCAAGAGGGATGGTAGCTGTCCATTGTCTACAGCTCTTTCTTAAGCCCTCCTATATGTAGTATAAACACTGTCCCTGATAATTGGATCAGACAGGCTCACTGGGATAAGGAATTCACACCAGAGCTGTATAATTGTGTGCTTCACCACTGGACTGAGCAGGACAGAGGACACCACCACACACCCTCCCTCTTTCCTCTCCAATGCCCGAGTGAAGATGGCGGCGGGCAGCGGGGAATAATATGAATTCGGATCTCGTGAGATCCGACCGCGGGATGATGATGTTTTGCCTCGGTCTGAGTTTTGCGTTGGGCGGGAATCCCCGAACAGTGCTCGGATCTGGCTCGGATCGGCACTGTTCGGGGGTGTTCGGATTTCAAGAATCCGAACCCGCTCACCCCTACATAAAATCACAGATCGGTATAACGACTGCTAAGGCGCATGGTGCATAAAAGTCGCCAACACAGTGCTGATTCCATAGCTGAAGAGTTCCAAACTTCCACTGGCATTAATGTAAGCACAAAAACTGTGTGACTGGAGCTTAGTGAAATGGATTTCCATGGCCTAGCTGCTGCATGCAAGCCTCACATCACCAAGACCAATGTCAAGTGCCGAAGGGAGTGGCGTAAAGCACACAGACACTGGACTGTGGGGTAGTGGAAACATGTTCTGTAGAGTGACGAATCACGCTTCTATGTTTGGCAGTCAGATAGGTGAGTCTAGCTTTGGCAGATGTTGGAACGTTACCTGCCTGGCTGCATAATGTCAACTGTAAAGTTTGGTGGAGGAGGGATAATGGTATGGGGCTGTTTTTCAGGGTTTGGGCTAGGACCCTTATCTCCGTCGTAGGGCAATCTTAATGCTTCAGCATACCAAGTCATTTTGGACAATTCTATGCTTCCAACTTTGTGACAACAGTTTGGAGAAGGCCCTTTTCTATTCCAACAGGACTGTGCCCCAGTGCCCAAAGCAAGGGCTGCAAAGATAAGGTTTGATGAGTTTGGTGTGGAAGATCTTGACTGGCCCACACAGAGCTTTGACCTCAGCCCAATCAAACACCTTTGGGATGAACTGGAATGGAGATTGTGAGCCAGGCCTTCTCATCCAACATCAGTGCCTGACCTCATAAATGCTCTACAGAATGAATGGCCACAAATTCCCACAGAAACACTCCAACATCTTGTGGAAAGTCTTCCAAGAAGAATGGAAGCTGTTATGGCTGCAAAAGGGGGATCAACTCCATATTAAAGTATATGTATTTGAATACATTCATGTGTTTTAAATTGAGTCCTTACTTACCAACAGGTAACCCAGAAACCTCCAAATGGAAATAGAGGACCAGCAGTTCCCCATCAGCTACTGATACCAAACATGCCTCTCAAACAACAATGTAGAGATGAAAGTTGCTCTTTCATATATAGTTTCACAGCTGGTGCTTGATAGGGTGAGTTATCCATAAAGGAGAAAACACAGAGAAAAATCCCACCACTTCTATTACCTTCACTGTAAAATTATTAAATTCCATTCACTTACTTTCTCGAAACATCGCCACTTCTAAATTTCCACTGTCACTACAGTATTATACATATATGTGTGTGTGAATGTCTGTGTGTCTGTGTGTGTGTGTGTGTGTGTGTGTGTGTGTGTGTCATAATAGACTTTGTATAGGATTTGTGCAAAATATACATTTGAAACCATGTTTTTTCCCTTGCATTGGGAATGTTCAATGAAATGCTATGAATTATGCAATTAATACTTATTACGGATTAACCCATTTGTTTCTATTTAAGTCATATTGATACCACAATCACTGTGATAGATACATGCTAATGAAATAATCTTAAATCTACAATTTATATAGTATGTATTTTTCTGAGGTATTGTTATTTTTTGGTTTGTATACTTTAAATTGACAGCATGCAAACGCGATAAATATCTCATCCCAAGGCATCACTATTCAGACACACACATCACAAAATTGATGAGCATATAACATCTACGAAGAACTCAAACACATCTTTTAAATCTAAGACAAATATTAATTAAAGCTGAAATGTTCTTCATTGTGGTGCTAATTGGGCAATTGTTATTCAGTAAGACCTCTTGATTTTTGGTAATAAATAATCAGGCACATATTTCCCCCTAGCCACAATGTTTGTTTAACTAGCTCATTAGGTAAAAGGGATATTCTGAATTGATTATCATAAAAATGAGAGAATAAATTCCCTATGGTGGATACATCTACATATGTTGAATGTTTCATTATAACTTCCTGTTTCCACAGGTAAAGCAACAATAACTCAAATCATTGCGACAAATATAGGGGCTGATGCAGAGTTGGCTGTTGTTGCTCCTCAAATCGCCTACGCAATTTAAGTTAATTAAAAAATCAGGAATTGTGACCATATGCAAAGTGGCAACTATCCTAAATAAGTGTCAGTGGGTAACAGTACCATATGGATCTGGTTCATGCCAGTCACATGTCACATACACTTATTTCTAACATACACCAATATTTTTAATTACTTATTTTATTTTTAATAAACGCATTAGCTATTAGGCATCAATAAAACTGGTAAATCCTCTCTAATACAGCAGATAAAACACACACAACAGCGTAAAATATTGTTTTCCCAGAAGTTATGATACGCAAAATGTTTTCACTCTGCATCAGCGTCTTAATATGCAGAAAACTTTTGTAGAATATTGTTACGAGCTGTGGCAGTGCCCCTAGCGCCGTTACTCGCTCTGCCCGATCAGCGCATCCTGGACGGCAGTTCCTAGCACATCTAGGACACATTGGCACACAGCAGTGGCAGAAAAGAAAAGTGTACAAGATGGAATTGTCCTTGGGTCCTCCCACTCACTGTTATGTTGATCTTAAGAAGGACATGCACACTTTAACAAACCAAGCACTTCAGCCACAAAAGTGCCACTGCTTGTGGCTGGAGTGCTTGGTTTGTTTGGGCCCCCACAAAACAAGGTAACAATGGCCTTAAGGCACCTAAGGTAACAATGCTGTTAATGAACTCTACTGTGGCAAGATGTTGTTGTCATCATTGTCAGCCTCATCCTCACCCTTATCAGTGTGTACATCATCCTCACACATTATTAATTCATCACTGCTGGAATCCACTGTTACAGAAGTCTCAGTATTTTGATGTAATTGACGGGCAAGGCCTTCCTCATAGAACTTGAAGTTCATTTTTATGAACATCATCTTTTCCATATTTTGAGGAAGTAGCCTCCTGCGCCGATCGCCGACAAGGTTCCCGGCTGTGCTAAAAACTCTTTCTGAGTACACACTGGAGGGTGAGCAGCTTAGGCAGTGCAAAGTGAGTTGGTACATGGGTCTCCAAATTCCCTTTTTTCCTCCCAGTATGTCAAAGGACTGTCTGATGAATCTATTTCTATGCTGTCATGAAAATAATCCTCCATCATCCTTTGGATGCTGACAGTAGGATCAGGTGGAGTTACGGCAGAGGTGTCACGTTTTTTGGTCAATTCTTTTAGACCAGACCAGATGTCAAAATATGGTGCTGAGTCATCTGCATTATCCCTGGGTCTCTTGGGAAAGCTAAGTTTTTTAATAGCAGCGGTTGAGTGAGAAACTGAAGGAGGAGACGCCGTTCTGGCACGTAAAACTTGAGCTGTCATTTTGCTCACCAGGAGCTCCTTGCATCTCTTTAGATCTGGGTCAGTTGGAAACAAAGAGAAGACATAGGTCTTAAACCGAAGATCAAGCACAGTCCTCAAAATGTAGTTATCTGATTTCAAGATATTGATAACTCTTGGACCCTGGCAAAACGAATAAAGTACTTGATCTACAAGTCTGACATACTTTGCGTAATTACTTTGTTTAATCTCATTCTTCAGTTTCTCAAGTTGCTTTTCCAAAAGTCTAATTAAAGCAATCACTTGACTGAAGCTAGCAGTGTCTGAACTCACTTTACAGGTGACTACTTTGAATGGTTTCAGCACCTTGCACAACACGGAAAGTATTCTCCACTGCACTTGACTAAAATACATCCCTCCTCCTTTCCCAATGTCATGGCTTGTGGAGTAAGCGTGGATGGCTTTTCACAGTTCCTCCATCCGCACAAGCATATACAAGGTGGAATTCCACTTTGATACCACCTCTTGCTTCAGTTGGTGCCAGGGAAAATTAAATTGCTCTTGCAGCTGCTGCAATCTCCTACACGCTGTTGCTGAATGCCAGAAATGTCCGGATATTTTACAGGCCACAGACAGCATCTCCTGCACGTCCCTGTAATTTTTTAAGAAGCTCTGCACTACCAAGTTTATTGTGTAAGTAAAACTGGGAATGTGATGGAATTCCCCCAGCTGTAATGCACTCACAATATTGGTGGCGTTATCAGAAATGACATATACTGAGGAGAGTCCAAGTGGGATAAGCCATGTTGCAATGACATCCCTTAGTTTTTGTAACAGATTGTCAGCTGTATGCCTCTTAGTGAAGCAGATGATACACAGAGTAGCCTGCCTCTGACAAATGTAATGTACTTGGGTACATGCTGCTGCTGTTCCTGCTGGTGAAGGCGAATCATTATGTCAGTGGACTGTCACAGTCATTTAATCTTTAGATTGTCCAGTTCCGCTTGTCCACATATCTGTGGTTAGTTGTACAGTGGGTCGAATGGCATTTTGTAGATCAATAATTACATTTTTACAAACCTTCTGATAGAGGTGAGGAATAGCTTTTCTACTGAAATGGTGTTGTGATGGAATTTGGTAAAGGGGACACAAGACCTTAAGTAACTGTCTAAAACCAGCTGCATTAATAGTGGATATTGGATGCAAATCTAACACTAGCATAGTCGCCATGGCGTTTGTGATCTGCTTTGCGTCTGGGTGACAGCTTTCATACTTGCAAACGATTGCTTAACAGTCGATTGTTGTAAACTACTAGTGGTCTTATTCTTGGTCTGCTTCTGGGATGAAGAGCCACCCCCAGCATTAACAGCAGTAGCAGTGGGAGTCATATAGCCTTAGCAACTTGGATCAGGACTAACTCTTAATGCTACTGAGGATATTGATGAGGGTGGTGTTGTGGGTGTAGATTGCAGGCATCGGGATGTAGGTGAAAGAAGGGTCCTAGCTGATGATGGACTCCTTGTTGTTATTTTTTTAGCATAATTTTCTGATTTTCCTAACAGCTTGCCATGAACTCACGTCAAATGGCGTAACATGGATGAGGTTCCTAGATGGTTACGGTCCCTAAATAACTGACTGTGGCTTTACATACGCTACAAATGGCTAGACAACTGCTGTCAGGATATGGGTAAAAATAATTCTACACATAAGAAGTGGATTTTTTGGTCTTATGTCCAGGCATGACAATGGCCTTCTTCTTATCACGTGCCAGAACTGCTTCCACCGGTGCAGGACTTACACAAACAACATCATCCTCATCAACATCCTCATTAGAGCCCTCGTCGGCTACACAAATATCCCCCTCATCATGTTGCAATTCCAAAGTGGCATCCTCAATTGGTGCATCACTGGCTACACTTGGGCTGTTCAGGCACACATCTGCAGAAATGCTGAAAGGGGCCTTCTTTATGGTACATTATCAGAATGGTCACATAGCACTCGTGGAAGGACTCTCCTCAGGGATTTGTGTCATTTCTGATTCTGAACATACATTTTCCTCTAATGCCTTACAGTTTTCTTCCAGCTCTGCTTTTACACGTAAAAGTATTTAGGCACCACTTTTGGAGTCCGAATGACAAGGTCCTGCTTTGTCATGACTGACCTTACAAGTAGATGCCTCAGTGACAGTTTCAGAACTTGCACTCATAGAGAAAGGCGAAGGCCTCATTCTTTCTTTACCACTGCGTGTGTATAATGGCATGTTGGCAATTTTATTATTTTCTGCAGATAACTTTGCCTGGATTACAGTCTTTTTTTCTTGACCAAGGTTAAAGATGTTTTTTTACATTTTTGCTTCCCTGGCTTAAAAACACTATGCACTTTTACATAGGCTTTACCAGATGGCTAACCCTATATAACACAGTAGAATGTGACTGCAGAATTTCACCAAGTCTGCCAGCACTATTATTTGTATTTCAGCAATGACAGTTAGCAATGGAGCTCTCCTGAATGTCACTGTAGATTTTGTTGAACACTGCTACCCCCTCCTCTTTATTATTTTTATGTTGTTGGCCATCTGCTCTACAGACTGTGCTACCCCTTCTGTGACCCTCTTTCAAATGGCGCAAGATCGCCATGAAGGGTGGTATTTATAGATTTCTAAATTCACAAGATCCGAGATCCGACGACGTAACGATGATGTAATTTTCGATTCCGAAAAAGCGTGAAAGTACAGAGCCGGTACTTTCGTACCCGGATCTGCTAAGTTAGGGTGTGTTCAGTTCTCGGGGAACTGAGCCTGAGCATCTCTAATATATATATTAAGCAATTGCAAGATATCAAAATGGGGCTTAACCCGGTATTTTGTAAAAAGTCAGTATATTAAGCTGTATATACAGATAAGCTGTATATACAAATAAGCTGACAATTTTCAGTGATCTGGTATGCACAATATAAATAGAGCACCAGGTTAGGTGATATAATACCTATTGTGGTTGGTAACTACTACATTATTCGGCATTCTCTTTTTCCTGTTCTCCTTCTGCTTGTTCCTGATATTCGAATCGAAAACTACCCATCTCTCCAGATATCGTTGGCTGGTGCATATGATTGACTTCTACAGATAAGAGGAAAATTCTCATATATCTGGTATGCCTACACACACATTAGGTGGAGGTGGTGTCATTTCAGAAGACAATACAATATCTCTGGTTCTCTTGAAATATGTTTGGTGTCCTTAAACACTGAAGCTTTATAGTGGGGGATCCTTACATAGCTTTCTAATCCTTTCTCTTGTTGGTACTGATAATCTACATACTCTACTTAGTTACTGCACCAGAAGGCACCGTATTCCCTCTTTTTTCCATATATATATATATATATATATATATATATATTAAAAAAAAAATCATAGGCAAGTGTTAGAAATTAATCCAAATAAAGCTTGGTGTGGGGATCGTTAACCATGTAGCCTAATTAGTACAATATTTCTGTTTTTAGAAAGCAACATAGCTAGACAGACCAAACAACATAACCTTCACCCATGATTAGGATGAGCTCTTACACTTGTCATTCAGCTATAAAGTTAATTGCACTGAAATTGACCTCAGGATCTATCATTACTAACAACTACCCAAGAGTGCCTGGATAATATTGATATTGTTCTGTTTTAGGTATCTATCCATATGTACATACTAAATGGTAATTTATACAAATTGATGAATGCTATAAAAGCTTTTCCAACACAAAATGAACTAAATTATTTGCATTTGTTGTTTAACGCTGATGTTCCTTCCTTATTTCATTAGCATTTTGGTTAATTTAACAAATTAAAACTCTTGTACAATTATTACTGACACATTTAAATTGCATATGTATTCAAAAACAATATGCTCCATTTGTTTCATACATGTAAACTAGATACATCTGCATAATATGTTTGCTTCCAAGAGTACAGTATCATGTTTCGCTTGCTAAGTCATTATGAAACATTTAGCTATTTAATGGTTCACTCGTTCCTTATTGAGAAACCAATATACTGTAATTAAAGTCAACTAATAAATCAACAAATGTTATGCCTAATTAATTAACATGAATATATTATGTTGTTACTGGATAAAAAAAAAGCATTTTTCTCATGCATTCTGTACGCTCACTTACTAAATAATGTGAGCCTTGCCTTTTCCAACATTTAGACTAAATAATCTTGTCCACCCATTGGTTGTTGTCTCATAACTGGACTCCAAGTACTTGTCACAACACAACATTACTTTCAATATTCTTGTAATTGATCCCTGATAAACAAATGATTTACAAAAAGGAAGGAACACACTACTGTTTTAATGTCTTGCCCTGTCTATACCCACTACATCTAAAATTCGTTCCAGTCAGACAACACACTTGAAAGGGCAAAGTATGTTTTCCTACAAGCCATATCTAAAGTGAATGGTGAATTTATGAAATCTAAAGGAATGTATAATAACAAATAGCATGTATATAACACATACACACACATATATATATATATATGTATATGTTACACGTGTGCCTAGGTGACCCACAGGTTCCCTATCCATCACTTGAAATTTGCATGTCAGCACTTATGAATTCCCACTTCGACCACTATATATATGTATATATATATATATATATATATATATATATATATATATATATATATATATATACATATATATATATATATATATATATATATATATATATATATATATATATATACATATATATATATATATATATATATATATATACATATATATATATATATATATATATATATATATATATATATATATACATATATATAGTGGTCGAAGTGGGAATTCATAAGTGCTGACATGCAAATTTCAAGTGATGGATAGGGAACCTGTGGGTCACCTAGGCACACGTGTAACAGGAAGCCAAGTTCTCAAGCCTGCACTCGGGTATCAGGGTGTCAGGAGCTCATGATTGCACCTGGATAGCAGAATGCAAGGAACTCAGGATTGCACATGGGTACCAGGGTGTCAGGAACTCAGGATTGCACACTGGTAGCAGGGTTTCAGGAACTCAGCATAGCACACTGGCTTCAGGGAGTCAGGAAACAAGGATAGCACATGGATAGCAGAGTACCAGGAGCTCAGCACAACACACTGGTAGAAGATTTGCAGAAACTCAGGACAGTACTTGGGTTGCAGAGTGCCATGGATTGAGACATGGATTGTAAAGTGTCAGGGGCTTATGAATGCAAGTGGATAGCAGAGTGTCAGGAGCTCACAACTCACAATTGCACACATGAAAAACAGTTCCAGGAAACAGCCCAAATGAAAACCCAATCAGGTTAGTCTTTTCTTTCCAATGCTTCAACTGTGTCCTTAAAATGTATTTATTTATTCAAGCCTGCCACCCCTCATCCTAACTCTTTTGCCTCTGCTTTCACCTCCACTCCCCCACTTGGTGCCATCCTATTTGTGTCTTTCCCTACCCTTTAGGGTGTAAGTTTTCCCAAGCAGAGCCCTTTCCTCGTGTTTCCTTTTACTATTCCATCACCCGCTGTACCTTTAGGCCATGTTTTCTTGACCCCAGGCTTACATCACGATGGACATTGCCATCAGTCTCACTCACTATCCCAAAAATAAATTGATCTACTTTACCAGGTTATCTGTGTAATCTGTTAACTACTGTGTAATCTGACATCTACCGTTAACTAGTAGATGTCCGATCTTTGTATTATTATGTTTAGCCTAATAATGTATTATGTAATGTTACTATGGATCATTGCTGTCTGTATATTGTATACTACTGTACATTTCATGTACGGCACTGTGGACCTATTGTGGTGCCTTATAAATAATAATCTGAAATACATGTGGTAGTCTTGTCCATACATATTTCAAACTTAAATTGTTCCCAACCCTTGGTTGAATTTTTTTGGTCTTCCAACATCATTGCTGTTGAAATCATAATAAAATACTATTTTACTTTTTTACAGCTGCAGGTTAACATAGTATGGCATTCATTAGGCTACCCCCCACATTACCTTTCCCAAAATGATTTTTGATAGGATGATCATTGGTGTTTAATGGAACTTTCAATTGCAGTTATTCAATATAGATTCTACGATTTTGCCAGTACAAGACTCCTTTACTGACACCTAGAATGTTCAAGTTTCTTGGACTATATGCTGCAGCACCGCTTTGCTTGTTGCTTCATGACTGCTTATTGTAGATCAGCATTATTGGTTACCTGAGCAGTCTCAGGAACTCTGGGCTCAATGCAGGACAGCTTCTGATGGATTAAAGATTCATGAGCTTTAATCTAGTGGCCACAGGAATACAGCAACACCAGGACAGACAAGGGTGTCATGCTTGCTACACAATAGTTTGGGTAATTGGAACACAGAAAATAACTCAAGTTGGAGATTTTGTTCACAAGCTTTAATGTACTTTAATTGATAGGAACAAAGGCTGAAACATGAGACAATCTTTAAAGTCTAACAATATTTTGAAGAGAAACTTCAATATGCCAAAACCACAGAGATACACTTCCTCATTTAAATACAAGTGTTAATGGCAGAGTAAATTGATTTCTGTAGGCTGAGTAACCACAGTCTCTAAATTTAAAGTTCACTGTTGAATAGTACATCCTTTCAGACTGAAATAATTGCAATGTTGGTGCTGAACATCCCATTGGATAAATAGAGACAATTACCTTAAAGGATGGCAGCCAGCCACTAGCTGCACTGAACCAGGTTGGTGGAGAGAAGCGAATAATTCAGAAATATAGGTAACTTTGTGAGAAAAGTAGATCCAGGGAGGTTTGTTAGGAAATAAAATATCAAAAGAGTCTAGATATCACACCAAGAACACAAATGCAGAGGCAGTGTTTCACAGGAAATAATATTTCAGCACAGGTGAGGGAGCTGTCACAGCTTATATAAACATAGTGGAAGGAAGACTTTCCTACAGGTTAACCTATTTCTCTCATTTCCACTGTACTTCAAGTGTGAACTCCGGGTGCTTGTAATCCCAGGTTGGAAGATAATCCACTGCATGCCCACCTCTAACTCACCTCTTCAACCTGTCTCTCTCCACTGACACATTTCCATTCTTCTTTAAACATGCTCTCATCTCACCAATTCTAAAGAAACCATCTCTTGATCCAGTCCTATTTCTCTCCTCCCCTTTGCCTCCAAACTACTTGAGCAGTTAGTCTACAAACACCTGTATCACTTTCTCTCTTCTGACTCCATTCTCGACTCTCTGCAATCAGGCTTCCGTTCACAACATTCCACACACACGACTTTCACAAAAGTGATCGATAATCTACTTACTACAAAGCCTAAGGACTAGATTTAAGAAGCTGCGGGTTTGAAAAAGTGGGGATGTTGCCTATAGCAACCAATCAGATTCTAGCTGTCATTTTGTAGAAGGTACTAAATAAATGAAAGCTAGAATCTGATTGGTTGCTATAGGCAACAGCCCCACTTTTTCAAACCCCCAGCTTAGTAAATCTAGCCCCGAGGGTCTTTTCTCCTTACTCATTCTCCTGGACCTCTCTGCTGCTTTAGACACTGTTGATCACCCTCTTCTTCTACACACCCTTCATACCATTGGCCTTCGTTTTCTGGTCCACTTCCTACCTATAGAACCGCTCTGTCACTCACCGGAGCGTAAGTGCCTCTGCGCTGGTGCGTGGCTCCCTAGCCTTCCTGCCGGCACCTATCCTGAACCGCGGCCGTCCGCCATCCTGATGGTCTGCGCATGCGCAGCTCCCAAGAACTCTTGTGACTGTTGCTTTTAATCCAAATTGGTTGATCAAGCAACTCCCTATTTAAGGCACCTGTGTGCATTACCTCATGGCCTGATCTTGGAGTCTCATTCCCTGTGAGACTCTGAAGGTGTCCCCTGTGTTCTACTAGTGTCTTCAGTTTCCTGCTGATTCCTGATCTACTCATCGCTGGTTTCCATACCCGCTACTATCTCCTGTGTACTACTAGTGTCTTCAGTTTCTGTGGATTCCCTGTGCTACTCATCGCTGGTTTCCATACCTGCTACAGTCTCCTGTTTCCTGCCTGTGTCCTCAGCTGGACTCTGATTACCGGATCTACTCACCTGTGTTTCTTACACTCGTCCCTGCCGTCCAGCATCTCTGCAGTTCCTGCATCTCCCTGTGGACAGACTGTTCTACTGAATAGCGGTATGCCTATCTGTTATTGACTTTCTACGTTTACTCTGCATATCCGCTAGGACAAGTTTCCACTCTCAGCAGTGGTATCCATAGACTGTTATTGTTACGCTGTATACCTGTTTGGAATTAACCGTACTACTCAGTCGTTATATGCATAACTGTGATTGACTATCCATTAGTGGCCTGCATATCTGTGCTGAGCAAGTCTCTACCAAGCAGCGCCACACATACCGTTATATAGACTTTGTTGGATACGCTGCATACCTATTGGGATCAAGTTCCTCTGTGCTCTCAGTGTCTGCATCCTATTATCTTTGTATGCTTCCACTTATCAACACTTGTACACATCCTCACCTATTAAGCAGTGGTACAACTTGCTATACGCAGACCACTAACTTCCCCGCTACCTACCTGCACCTGGACAAGTCTTCTCACCATAAGCAGTGGTACAACTTGCTGTACGCAGACCACTGACTTCCCTGCTACCTCCCTGCATCTACTCACGTCCATCCTGATCTCCGTGTTCAAATCTGCCTTTCCACTATATCAGCTAGCCGCTAATTCATTGACCAAAGATTGCTGCAAGTCACTGACTTTCCTATTATCTATTGGCATTCTCTCTCCATCTGCTGTGATATTTGTTCCGCTAGTCACCCCACTACCAGAGGACCGTTGTGTGAACTTCACTACTCTGGTAAGCCCAGTCCTCTGGTGAATTCCTGGGCAAGACTCCTAGTGCCCGTGACAGTAAGATCAGGCCATGACAGACCCAGGATCGGAACCAACAGCTAAAGAGATGCTGCAGTATCTGGTCACCCGAATCGAACAACAAGATGTTCGCCAACAACAGTTGTTGCAATTTTGTCAGGCTTTAGCCTCCCAAGGAACCCCTGTGCAAAATGTAGCAGCAACCGTTGAGCTATCAGTATCTCCATCTCCTTCCCCAGTGCCATCCAAGGTGTCCATTGCTTCAACGCTACACCTGCCTACTCCTTCTAAATATGATGGAGATCCCAAAACCTGTAGGGGCTTTCTTAATCAATGCTCCGTTTATTTTGAACTTCAACCTCATAACTTCTCTACTCATCGTTCCAAAGTGGCCTACCTCATCTCTTTCTTTTCCAGACAGGCTCTCGCATGGGCCTCTCCTCTGTGGGAAAGAAATGAGCCTTTATTGCAAGATAGTGCTTTGTTTATTTCTACGTTTCAAAGTATTTTTGACGAACCTGGCCGTGTTATCTCTGCAGCTTCCAGTATCCTCCGACTACACCAAAGATCTCGGACTGTGGCTCAGTATGTCATTCAATTTCGGATACTTGCCTTTGAACTTCAGTGGAACACTGAGGCACTGATCGCCGCCTTCTGGCAGGTGCTTTCCGATAAAATTAAAGACGCACTGACCTCTCAAGAGTTACCCTCCTCCTTGGATGATTTGATTTCCCTTTGCCACCGTGTAGACATGAGATTTCGTGAGAGAGATTCCGAGAGAATAACTTCCTGCAAAGCGCCTCTTCGCTCAGTATCTCAAGTTCATCATTCTCCACCTCCAGTAGAACCTATGGGGCTAGGTCGCTCTAAACTAACATCTGAGGAGAGAGAACGAAGAGTGAAAAATAGACTCTGTATCTATTGCGCTGACTCTACTCACATGCTGAACTCATGTCCTAGGAAGTCGGGAAATGCCAGGCCCTAACCAGTTCTGGAGAGGTAAGGTTAGGGTCCCTGGAGTCCTCTCCATGTTCTACGAATGTGAAAGTTTGTGCTTTTGATGTCACCGTTTCCTTTGCTACCAAATCCTTTGTCTCTCAAGCACTTATAGATTCTGGAGCTGCTGGAAATTTTATCTCTAGTTCCCTAGTGAATCAATGGTCTCTACCAGTGATTTCCTTAAAGGTTCCCATTGCCGTTACTGCTATTGATGGATCACGTATAATTAATGGTCTCATTACTCAAAGTACGTCTCCACTGACTCTTCAAATTGGAGCCTTACACCAAGAAAAAATTTCTTTATTGATCCTTCCTGTTACTACTAGTCCCATCGTACTAGGCCTTCCATGGCTTCAACTTCATTCCCCTCAGATTGACTGGAAGACTCCTCAAGTCACTTCCTGGGGTCCCGAATGTCGTCATCGTTGTCTCACTTAAGTTGTTCCACTCAAAATACAGCAGTCGTCCATTTCACCATGTCCACCGGGCCTCCCTCCTCAGTATGCTTCCTTTGCGGATGTGTTCGATAAGGTTCAGTCAGAACTCCTTCCTCCTCATCGGGCATGGGATTGTCCGATTGACTTACAACCTGGCAAGAGTACTTCTAGGGGCCGTGTGTATCCACTTTCATTACCTGAGACTCAAGCAACATCTGAGTACATTAAGGAGAACCTCCAGTGAGGATTTATCCGACCTTCTACCTCTCCCGCTGGAGCGGGGTTCTTTTTCGTAAAGAAGAAAGATGGATCATTACGTCCCTGTATAGATTTTCGTGGACTCAATGCCATTACCATCAAAAATCGGTACCCTATTCTGTTAATTACTGAACTTTTCGATCTCATTAAGGGAGCCCAGGTCTTTACCAAGTTGGATCTTCGAGGTGCCTATAATTTAATCCGGATAAAGTCCGGAGACGAATGGAAGACAGCTTTTAACACCAGGGATGGCCATTATAAATATCTAGTTATGCCCTTCGGGTTGTGTAACGCCCCCACTGTCTTCCAGGGTTTCGTGAATGAGATCTTCCGGGACTTGCTGTATGTCTGTGTCGTTGTCTATCTGGACGACATATTAATTTTTTCCCAGGATCTGCCCACTCATCATCAACATGTGGCAGTGGTCCTTTCCAGACTCCGAAGAAATTCTTTATTTTGCAAACTAGAGAAATGTTCATTCGAGTTATCCCAGATTCCATTCCTGGGATACATTGTGTCCGGAGTCGGTCTTAAGATGGATCCAGAAAAGGTGAACGCTGTATTACGTTGGCCCCAGCCAACTACTCTCCGAGCAATCCAACGCTTTTTAGGATTCGCGAATTATTACAGACGCTTCATTCAAGGATTTTCGTCCATTGCCTCTCCTATAGTGGCCCTGACCTGCAAGGGGGCTAACACTAAACAGTGGTCCTCCGAGGCCCTTCAAGCTTTTCAGTCTCTCAAAGAGTCCTTCTCTTCTGCTCCTGTTCTTCGACAGCCTGATGTGATGCTTCCCTTCTTCCTAGAGGTAGACGCCTCTAATGTTGGCTTAGGGGCCATATTGTCCCAAAGATCGGAGCAACAAAAAGTCCATCCTTGTGGCTTTTATTCCCGAGGTCTTCTACCCGCGGAGAGGAATTATACCATCGGGGACAAGGAGTTGTTGGCCATAAAAGCAGCATTAGATGAATGGAGATATCTACTGGAGGGAGCTCGTCATCCTGTAACTATTTTTACGGATCTCAAAAACCTGTCATATTTACAGTCATCTCAATGTTTGAATCCCCGTCAAGCAAGATGGTCTCTTTTCTTTTCTCGTTTTGAACTTATTGTAACCTTCAAACCGGCTGCCAAAAATAAAAAAGCAGACGCCCTGTCTCGGGCATTCGTGACGTCCTCAGACGTTGAAGATGGTCCTAACCATTCTATATTAGATCCCAAGTGTGTGTCTCTGGCCACTTCGTCTACCAAGGTGCTACCATTTGGGAGAACCCTCGTGCCTCCATCTCTTAGGAGGAAAATATTGTCTTGGTTCCATTCTTCACGTTTTTCTGGACATTCGGGTGAACGCAAGACCTTAGAAATCCTTTCTCGAAGCTACTGGTGGCCCTCTATGAGGAAAGATGTCAAAGACTTTGTCGCCGCTTGTGAGCTGTGTTCCCAGTTTAAAACTCCCCGCAGAACACCAGCGGGATTACTACAACCACTACCCATTCCTTCCAAACCTTGGACCCATATTAGTATGGACTTTGTCACCGATCTTCCTCCAAGTAAAAAGTGTAATACCATCTGGGTAGTGGTGGATCGATTTTCGAAAATGGCACATTTCGTTCCTTTGACCGGTTTACCTTCTTCATCTACTCTGGCTGATCATTTCATCAAAGAGATTTTCCGAATTCATGGATGTCCTTCTGAGATTGTTTCGGATAGGGGAGTGCAATTCGTTTCCAGATTCTGGCGAGCCCTTTGTAAGACCTTGGGTATTCGGTTATTACTCTCATCTTCCTACCATCCTCAATCAAACGGACAGACCGAGAGAGTCAATCAAGATCTTGAAACTTTCATTAGGATGTTCTCCTCAGCCAACCAAGACAACTGGGTAGATTTACTCCCATGGGCTGAATTCGCCCATAACAACATGTATCACGAGTCATCTTCAAGAAATCCATTCTTTGTGGTTTACGGTCACCATCCGTCTTTCCCGGAATTTCCTGCCCTCCCTCCCACCCAAGTTCCTGCTGTGGAGACTGTTTGTCAGACCTTCAAAGATATCTGGTCTCAGGTCAAAACCTGTTTAAAAAAGACATCTGCCAGATACAAGTCCTTTGCGGATAAAAAGAGGCGGGCTATTCCACCACTAAAGATTGGAGATCGTGTATGGCTTTCTACTAAAAATATTCGCTTGAAGGTTCCATCTATGAAGTTTGCTCCTCGTTTCATTGGTCCATATAGGATCATTCAAGTGATAAATCCAGTCTGTTTCAAACTTCTACTACCCAAGAACCTTCGTATCTCCAAGGCCTTCCATGTGTCATTACTCAAGCCTCTTATCATCAACCATTTCTCTGTTCCTCCTTCAGCACCTCGGCCAGTTCAAGTTCATCAAGAGGAGGAGTTTGAGATTACTCATATATTAGACGCAAAAATTTTGCTAGGAGTTCCTCGTTTCCTTGTGCACTGGAAGGGCTTTGGCCCAGAGGAGCGTTCCTGGATCCGGGCTGATGATCTCAACGCCCCAGCTCTCCTGAAAAAATGATATTCCCAGAATCCGGGCAAATCCGGCTCCATGTGTTCTGTGCCCACCTTTAAAAGGGGGGGTACTGTCACTCACCAGACCGTGAGTGCCTTTGCGCTAGTGTGTGGCTCCCTAGCCTTCCTGTCGGCACCTATCCTGAACCGCGGCCGTCTGCCATCCTGATGGTCTGCGCATGCGCAGCTCCCAAGAACTCTTGTGACTGTTGCTTTTAATCCAAATTGGTTGATCAGGCAACTCCCTATTTAAGGCACCTGTGTGCATTACCTCATGGCCTGATCTTGGAGTCTCATTCCCTGTGAGTCTCTGAAGGTGTCCCCTGTGTTCTACTAGTGTCTTCAGTTTCCTGCTGATTCCTGATCTACTCATCGCTGGTTTCCATACCCGCTACTATCTCCTGTGTACTACTAGTGTCTTCAGTTTCTGTGGATTCCCTGTGCTACTCATTGCTGGTTTCCATACCTGCTACAGTCTCCTGTTTCCTGCCTGTGTCCTCAGCTGGACTCTGATTACCAGATCTACTCACCTGTGTTTCTTACACTCGTCCCTGCCGTCCAGCGTCTCTGCAGTTCCTGCATCTCCCTGTGGACAGACTGTTCTACTGAATAGCGGTATGCCTATCTGTTATTGACTTTCTACGTTTACTCTGCATATCCGCTAGGACAAGTTTCCACTCTCAGCAGTGGTATCCATAGACTGTTATTGTTACGCTGTATACCTGTTTGGAATTAACCGTACTACTCAGTCGTTATATGCATAACTGTGATTGACTATCCATTATTGGCCTGCATATCTGTGCTGAGCAAGTCTCTACCAAGCAGCGCCACACATACCGTTATATAGACTTTGTTGGATACGCTGCATACCTATTGGGATCAAGTTCCTCTGTGCTCTCAGTGTCTGCATCCTATTATCTTTGTATGCTTCCACTTATCAACACTTGTACACATCCTCACCTATTAAGCAGTGGTACAACTTGCTATACGCAGACCACTAACTTCCCCGCTACCTACCTGCACCTGGACAAGTCTTCTCACCATAAGCAGTGGTACAACTTGCTATACGCAGACCACTGACTTCCCCGCTACCTACCTGCACCTGGACAAATCTTCTCACCATAAGCAGTGGTACAACTTGCTATACGCAGACCACTGACTTCCCCGCTACCTACCTGCACCTGGACAAGTCTATTCACCATAAGCAGTGGTACAACTTGCTGTACGCAGACCACTGACTTCCCTGCTACCTCCCTGCATCTACTCACGTCCATCCTGATCTCCGTGTTCAAATCTGCCTTTCCACTATATCAGCTAGTCGCTAATTCATTGACCAAAGATTGCTGCAAGTCACTGACTTTCCTATTATTTATTGGCATTCTCTCTCCATCTGCTGTGATATTTGTTCCGCTAGTCACCCCACTACCAGAGGACCGTTGTGTGAACTTCACTACTCTGGTAAGCCCAGTCCTCTGGTGAATTCCTGGGCAAGACTCCTAGTGCCCGTGACAGTAAGATCAGGCCATGACAGACCCAGGATCGGAACCAACAGCTAAAGAGATGCTGCAGTATCTGGTCACCCAAATCGAACAACAAGATGTTCGCCAACAACAGTTGTTGCAATTTTGTCAGGCTTTAGCCTCCCAAGGAACCCCTGTATCAGTATCTCCATCTCCTTCCCCAGTGCCATCCCAGGTGTCCATTGCTTCCACGCTACACCTGCCTACTCCTTCTAAATAGGATGGAGATCCCAAAACCTGTAGGGGCTTTCTTAATCAATGCTCCGTTCATTTTGAACTTCAACCTCATAACTTCTCTACTCATCGTTCCAAAGTGACCTACCTCATCTCTTTCTTTTCCAGACAGGCTCTCGCATGGGCCTCTCCTCTGTGGGAAAGAAATGAGCCTTTATTGCAAGATAGTGCTTTGTTTATTTCTACGTTTCAAAGTATTTTTGACGAACCTGGCCGTGTTATCTCTGCAGCTTCCAGTATCCTCCGACTACACCAAAGATCTCGGACTGTGGCTCAGTATGTCATTCAATTTCGGATACTTGCCTTTGAACTTCAGTGGAACACTGAGGCAATGATCGCCGCCTTCTGGCAGGTGCTTTCCGATAAAATTAAAGACGCGCTGACCTCTCAAGAGTTACCCTCCTCCTTGGATGATTTGATTTCCCTTTGCCACCGTGTAGACATGAGATTTCGTGAGAGAGATTCCGAGAGAATAACTTCCTGCAAAGCGCCTCTTCGCTCAGTATCTCAAGTTCATCATTCTCCACCTCCAGTAGAACCTATGGAGCTAGGTCGCTCTAAACTAACATCTGAGGAGAGAGAACGAAGAGTGAAAAATAGACTCTGTATCTATTGCGCTGACTCTACTCACATGCTGAACTCATGTCCTAGGAAGTCGGGAAATGCCAGGCCCTAACCAGTTCTGGAGAGGTAAGGTTAGGGTCCCTGGAGTCCTCTCCATGTTCTACGAATGTGAAAGTTTGTGCTTTTTATGTCACCGTTTCCTTTGCTACCAAATCCTTTGTCTCTCAAGCACTTATAGATTCTGGAGCTGCTGGAAATTTTATCTCTAGTTCCCTAGTGAATCAATGGTCTCTACCAGTGATTTCCTTAAAGGTTCCCATTGCCGTTACTACTATTGATGGATCACTTATAATTAATGGTCTCATTACTCAAAGTACGTCTCCACTGACTCTTCAAATTGGAGCCTTACACCAAGAAAAAAATTCTTTATTGATCCTTCCTGTTACTACAAGTCCCATCGTACTAGGCCTTCCATGGCTTCAACTTCATTCCCCTCAGATTGACTGGAAGACTCCTCAAGTCACTTCCTGGGGTCCCGAATGTCGTCATCGTTGTCTCACTTAAGTTGTTCCACTCAAAATACAGCAGTCGTCCATTTCACCATGTCCACCGGGCCTCCCTCCTCAGTATGCTTCCTTTGCGGATGTGTTCGATAAGGTTCAGTCAGAACTCCTTCCTCCTCATCGGGCATGGGATTGTCCGATTGACTTACAACCTGGCAAGAGTACTTCTAGGGGCCGTGTGTATCCACTTTCATTACCTGAGACTCAAGCAACATCTGAGTACATTAAGGAGAACCTCCAGTGAGGATTTATCCGACCTTCTACCTCTCCCGCTGGAGCGGGGTTCTTTTTCGTAAAGAAGAAAGATGGATCATTACGTCCCTGTATAGATTTTCGTGGACTCAATGCCATTACCATCAAAAATCGGTACCCTATTCTGTTAATTACTGAACTTTTCGATCTCATTAAGGGAGCCCAGGTCTTTACCAAGTTGGATCTTCGAGGTGCCTATAATTTAATCCGGATAAAGTCCGGAGACGAATGGAAGACAGCTTTTAACACCAGGGATGGCCATTATAAATATCTAGTTATGCCCTTCGGGTTGTGTAACGCCCCCACTGTCTTCCAGGGTTTCGTGAATGAGATCTTCCGGGACTTGCTGTATGTCTGTGTCGTTGTCTATCTGGACGACATATTAATTTTTTCCCAGGATCTGCCCACTCATCATCAACATGTGGCAGAGGTCCTTTCCAGACTCCGAAGAAATTCTTTATTTTGCAAACTAGAGAAATGTTCATTCGAGTTATCCCAGATTCCATTCCTGGGATACATTGTGTCCGGAGTCGGTCTTAAGATGGATCCAGAAAAGGTGAACGCTGTATTACGTTGGCCCCAGCCAACTACTCTCCGAGCAATCCAACGCTTTTTAGGATTCGCGAATTATTACAGACGCTTCATTCAAGGATTTTCGTCCATTGCCTCTCCTATAGTGGCCCTGACCTGCAAGGGGGCTAACACTAAACAGTGGTCCTCTGAGGCCCTTCAAGCTTTTCAGTCTCTCAAAGAGTCCTTCTCTTCTGCTCCTGTTCTTCGACAGCCTGATGTGACGCTTCCCTTCTTCCTAGAGGTAGACGCCTCTAATGTTGGCTTAGGGGCCATATTGTCCCAAAGATCGGAGCAACAAAAAGTCCATCCTTGTGGCTTTTATTCCCGAGGTCTTCTACCCGCGGAGAGGAATTATACCATCGGGGACAAGGAGTTGTTGGCCATAAAAGCAGCATTAGAGGAATGGAGATATCTACTGGAGGGAGCTCGTCATCCTGTAACTATTTTTACGGATCTCAAAAACCTGTCATATTTACAGTCATCTCAATGTTTGAATCCCCGTCAAGCAAGATGGTCTCTTTTCTTTTCCCGTTTTGAACTTATTATAACCTTCAAACCGGCTGCCAAAAATAAAAAAGCAGACGCCCTGTCTCGGGCATTCGTGACGTCCTCAGACGTTGAAGATGGTCCTAACCATTCTATATTAGATCCCAAGTGTGTGTCTCTGGCCACTTCGTCTACCAAGGTGCTACCATTTGGGAGAACCCTCGTGCCTCCATCTCTTAGGAGGAAAATATTGTCTTGGTTCCATTCTTCACGTTTTTCTGGACATTCGGGTGAACGCAAGACCTTAGAAATCCTTTCTCGAAGCTACTGGTGGCCCTCTATGAGGAAAGATGTCAAAGACTTTGTCGCCGCTTGTGAGCTGTGTTCCCAGTTTAAAACTCCCCGCAGAACACCAGCGGGATTACTACAACCACTACCCATTCCTTCCAAACCTTGGACCCATATTAGTATGGACTTTGTCACCGATCTTCCTCCAAGTAAAAAGTGTAATACCATCTGGGTAGTGGTGGATCGATTTTCGAAAATGGCACATTTCGTTCCTTTGACCGGTTTACCTTCTTCATCTACTCTGGCTGATCATTTCATCAAAGAGATTTTCCGAATTCATGGATGTCCTTCTGAGATTGTTTCGGATAGGGGAGTGCAATTCGTTTCCAGATTCTGGCGAGCCCTTTGTAAGACCTTGGGTATTCGGTTATTACTCTCATCTTCCTACCATCCTCAATCAAACGGACAGACCGAGAGAGTCAATCAAGATCTTGAAACTTTCATTAGGATGTTCTCCTCAGCCAACCAAGACAACTGGGTAGATTTACTCCCATGGGCTGAATTCGCCCATAACAACATGTATCACGAGTCATCTTCAAGAAATCCATTCTTTGTGGTTTACGGTCACCATCCGTCTTTCCCGGAATTTCCTGACCTCCCTCCCACCCAAGTTCCTGCTGTGGAGACTGTTTGTCAGACCTTCAAAGATATCTGGTCTCAGGTCAAAACCTGTTTAAAAAAGACATCTGCCAGATACAAGTCCTTTGCGGATAAAAAGAGGCGGCCTATTCCACCACTAAAGATTGGAGATCGTGTATGGCTTTCTACTAAAAATATTCGCTTGAAGGTTCCATCTATGAAGTTTGCTCCTCGTTTCATTGGTCCATATAGGATCATTCAAGTGATAAATCCAGTCTGTTTCAAACTTCTACTACCCAAGAACCTTCGTATCTCCAAGGCCTTCCATGTGTCATTACTCAAGCCTCTTATCATCAACCATTTCTCTGTTCCTCCTTCAGCACCTCGGCCAGTTCAAGTTCATCAAGAGGAGGAGTTTGAGATTACTCATATATTAGACGCAAAAATTTTGCTAGGAGTTCCTCGTTTCCTTGTGCACTGGAAGGGCTTTGGCCCAGAGGAGCGTTCCTGGATCCGGGCTGATGATCTCAACGCCCCAGCTCTCCTGAAAAAATTATATTCCCAGAATCCGGGCAAATCCGGCTCCATGTGTTCTGTGCCCACCTTTAAAAGGGGGGGTACTGTCACTCACCAGACCGTGAGTGCCTTTGCGCTAGTGTGTGGCTCCATAGCCTTCCTGCCGGCACCTATCCTGAACCGCGGCCATCCGCCATCCTGATGGTCTGCGCATGCGCAGCTCCCAAGAACTCTTGTGACTGTTGCTTTTAATCCAAATTGGTTGATCAGGCAACTCCCTATTTAAGGCACCTGTGTGCATTACCTCATGGCCTGATCTTGGAGTCTCATTCCCTGTGAGTCTCTGAAGGTGTCCCCTGTGTTCTACTAGTGTCTTCAGTTTCCTGCTGATTCCTGATCTACTCATCGCTGGTTTCTATACCCGCTACTATCTCCTGTGTACTACTAGTGTCTTCAGGTTCTGTGGATTCCCTGTGCTACTCATCGCTGGTTTCCATACCTGCTACAGTCTCCTGTTTCCTGCCTGTGTCCTCAGCTGGACTCTGATTACCGGATCTACTCACCTGTGGTTCCTACACTCGTCCCTGCCGTCCAGCGTCTCTGCAGTTCCTGCATCTCCCTGTGGACAGACTGTTCTACTGAATAGCGGTATGCCTATCTGTTATTGACTTTCTACGTTTACTCTGCATATCCGCTAGGACAAGTTTCCACTCTCAGCAGCGGTATCCATACCTGCTATAGACTGTTATTGTTACGCTGTATACCTGTTTGGAATTAACCGTACTACTCAGTCGTTATATGCATAACTGTGATTGACTATCCATTATTGGCCTGCATATCTATGCTGAGCAAGTCTCTACCAAGCAGCGCCACACATACCGTTATATAGACTTTGTTGGATACGCTGCATACCTATTGGGATCAAGTTCCTCTGTGCTCTCAGTGTCTGCATCCTATTATCTTTGTATGCTTCCACTCATCAACACTTGTACACATCCTCACCTATTAAGCAGTGGTACAACTTGCTATACACAGACCACTGACTTCCCCGCTACCTACCTGCACCTGGACAAGTCTTCTCACCATAAGCAGTGGTACAACTTGCTATACGCAGACCACTGACTTCCCCGCTACCTACCTGCACCTGGATAAGTCTTCTCACCATAAGCAGTGGTACAACTTGCTATACGCAGACCACTGACTTTCCCGCTACCTACCTGCACCTGGACAAGTCTCTTCACCATAAGCAGTGATACAACTTGCTGTACGCAGACCACTGACTTCCCTGCTACCTCCCTGCATCTACTCACGTCCATCCTGATCTCCGTGTTCAAATCTGCCTTTCCACTATATCAGCTAGTCGCTGATTCATTGACCAAAGATTGCTGCAAGTCACTGACTTTCCTATTATTTATTGGCATTCTCTCTCCATCTGCTGTGATATTTGTTCCGCTAGTCACCCCACTACCAGAGGACCGTTGTGTGAACTTCACTACTCTGGTAAGCCCAGTCCTCTGGTGAATTCCTGGGCAAGACTCCTAGTGCCCGTGACACGCTCCTTTTACGTCTCTACATCTGGCACATCGTCCCCTTCACTCTTACTATTTGTTGGGATCCAACAAGGATCTGTTTCTTTTTTCATTATACACCTCTTCTCTAGGGGCATTAATTTATTCAGTCAGCCTCCATTACAACTTCTACGCTGATGACACCCAAATCTATATCTCTCCCCCTGACCTCTCCCCTTCTTTACTATCTCGTGTAGCAAACGGTCAACCTTATTTTGCAGCCAGGATTGTTTGTGCAATTCCATGTGTTGTAGCAACAAGGATAGAGAGATGCTCTTTAGTGAAGCCATTCCACAGTAAAAGAGAAATATTGCTGTGTTTCTCAGTGTTTTTACAGTTTCCTTCCAAAGGTAATGGTCTAAGCTGCTTATATTTCTAAACCAGGAAACTGGTTTGTTAAGAGGGAAGAAAGGCAAAGATCATGCTGGACCCCTGTAGAGCTGCGAAATTTTTTCCCCAGGTGCATGCCATTGCCATAGTCTGTTTCTGCACATGTGCAGTCCACATCTAAAGAAGCAGTGGCCTTTACAGAAATGGCTAATTCATGCAATACCACGATAGCATCATCAAGGAGGGGGGGGGGGCACTCTCAGGAGCAATTGTTACTTCCCAACCACTTATGAATTTAATTTGCTTTGTTACAGACTTATCCACATACAGGATGCCAGCCTCTGATATGAATTGCTGATACATGAAATTCACCGCTGAATGTTCTTTTGGGTGCATACACATCTCAAAAGTATGTAGTTGTCCTTTTGCATGCCCTTTATTCATACCATTTTACACACAGTTCTTGGATGTGTGTATCTGTACCTCTGTCGATGTGCAGCAAGCTGCCAGGAGGCTCAGCCCTCTTTTGGCACTGGCACAAGTTAGTTTGGGCTGGGAGAACTAATCTTTTGATTTCTCTGACATCCACCGCCCCTCAAATGTACCTCCAGGGCTTTGTTTAAGGGGTCTAGTACCACCTCCAAGGTGTATTCAGCTTAGAGCCAGATCCCAGTGGCAAAACCTGACAGGATGGGCACCTAGAACTCAATGAATTCCTCAGCTGTGCTTGGCCTCCTGGGACTCATAGGAAGAACTGCTCCTTCTTGGTTAATTAGAACTAGAGATGCTCAGACTCGGTTTCTCGAAAACTGAGCCAACCTGAACATTGGAAATCCGAGTACCGAGCCGAGCTGGCTCGGTACTTTTGCGTGCCCTCGTAACTGAAAACGAGGCAAAACGTCATTGTTGCATCGTTGGACCTCGCGAGTTTTGGACTCTATAAGTACCACCCTCCACGGAGATCCCCGCACCAATTCACAGAGAGACACAGAAGGGGTAGCAGGGTTCTTGGCAGTCTCTAGTACAGTTGGGCAGCGTTATATCTAAAGCAGAAAGAGGAGGGGTGGAAGTTTTCTAGAAAGCCTCCAGTGACATTATGCTGAGTTATAGCACAAAGAATCAGAAGTGGTGCCAGTTTTCTTGCCAGTCCACAGTCTAAGTGCCATTGCTCACTCCATTGCTCATTGTCAGTGCTGAAATAGAAATAATAGGGCTGGCAGTGTTCTTAAAAGTCTCCAGTGACATTGTATTGTGTCATCAAAATGGGTTCACAGAGGTACAAGTAAGATCAGGAGCACCAAGCAGCTGCTGGCACTAGTCATGATGATAGTAATCCCACTACATCATTTGCAGGGCCTGATTAAGGGTCACAGCCGCCCTAGGCTACTACACTGGTTACCGCCCCCCCCGGCACCAATGTGTGGGTAAATAAAAAAAATAAAAAAAAAATATATATATATATATATATATATATGTAAATATATGTAAACAAAATCGTAAAACATTAATTAATACATATAACACACTTCATTATGCATGTCCTCTCTTTCCTGATCTTGCAGCATAGACTACCTGGTGTTCTCTTTTGCTTGTTCTTGGAGCGTTGTCCATTGGCTAGCTTCTGGAAACTTGGGAGTCCTGTATTTAAAATGTGCAAAAATTGCATTATAGTGCCAAATTTTAACAAACCCTGAATGATACAAAACAACCCCCTAGTACAGACATAGACAATAAAATATATAAAAATGTATTTACACTCATAGTATCATTTACCAGCCCTGTCTATCTAGTATTTAGTATTCTAGTGACCACTGAAACCACAGTCAGCATCCACATCACCGCCACACAATACAGAGATCCTTCCCCCACAAGCTATTTCATCACCTCCCCCACCAGCTAATTCATCCCCCCTATCGACCCGCAACAGACAGTGTATGACCCCCCTATCCAATTCATTAACCCCCCTTGTAGCCAGTTCATTACCCCCCCTATTGTCATTTCATTAATCCCCCCTATCCAATTCATTAACCCCCCTCTAGCCAGTTCATTACCTCCCCATTTTCACTTAATTAATCCCCTCCCCTAGCCGTTTCATTAACCCACTCCATCCAATTCATAAGCCCCCCTATCCAATTCATAAGCCCCCCCTCTAGCCAGTTCATTAATCCCCATTTGCACTTCATTAATCCCCCCTAGCCATTCCATTAATCCCCCCATCCAATTCATAAGCCCCCCCTCTAACCAGTTCATTACCTCCCCATTTTCACTCCATTAATCCCCCCTATCCAATCCATACTAGCCAGTTCATTAATGCCCCCATATCCAATTTATAAGACCCCCCTCGTTAGCCATATTAGCCAGTTCATTAGTCCCCCCAGTCATCTCCCCCCCTCCACATCCTATGTGTCTCCCCCCCACCCTGATATTTAACAAGCTGCACTTACCTTGCTGTCTTCTGTTCCTCCTCTCACAAGCCGGTGCTTCTGTCATCTTCACACGCAGCTAACAGCATCTGAAGCTGTTAGCTGCACTCTCACTGCGGGCGCGCTCTGTGTGATTAGTGTGGTCACGTGAGATGTGAGATCTCACGTGACCACACTAAGCAATACACTGACTAACAGCAGCAGCTAACAGCTAACAGCATCAGATAATGTTAGCTGCGTGATTGGGTATAGGAACATGCGGGACCGCCTTGTGGCCAGGGGCGGCCCCATCAGAGGAGAAAGAAGCTGATCGCCTGTATTTGAAGAACAAAGCAAAAAATAAAAAAAACAGCTTGCTAGTGTGCCGCGCTGCGCCCCCAGGACTCAGCGCCCCAGGCTGCAGCCTGGTCAGCCTAGTGGTTGATCAGGCCCTGGTCATCTGCTAAAGCCTATGTTTAAGTAGTATTTTTAAGTCAGGGAAACAAAAAATTAAAAAACACCATTTACCTTGGTAAAGAAAAAAAAGACCTGCAATCCAGGCAAAGTAAACTGCAGAAAAAATTAAATTGCTAACATGCCATTCTACAAACACAGTGGCAAGGAAAGAATCAGGCCTTCGCCTTCCTCTAAGAGTGCGACTTCTACAACCGTCGCTAAGGCATTTTCTTGTAAGGTGAGTCATGACCAAGCACTACCTTGTCATTCTGACTCAAAAAGTGGTGCCCAAATACTTTTACATGTACAAGCCGAGCTGGAAGATAACAGTAAGGCATTAGAAGAAACTTTATGTTCAGATTCAGAAATTACACAAATCCCTGAGGAGAGTCCATCTACGAGTTCAATGTGTAAGCCTGACCTTTCTTGTACTGTATCCATAAAGAAGCCACCTTTCAGCATTTCTGCAGATGTGTGGATGAGCAACCCAACTGTAGCCGGTGATACACAAATGGAGGATGTCACTTTGGAATTGCAACAGGACGAGGGAGATATTTGTGTAGCTGAGGATGGCGCTAATGAGAATGTTGATGAGGATGATGTTGTTTGTGTAAGTCCTGCATCAGTGGAAGCAGTTATTGCACGTGGTAAGAAGAAAGCCATTGTCATGTCTGGGAATAAGACCAAAATATCCACCTCTTATGTATGGAATTATTTGTACACAAATCCCCACAACAGTTGTCTAGCCATTTGTAGCATTTGTAAAGCCACAGTCAGTAAAGGAAGGGACCTTAACCATCTAGGAACCTCATTTGTGTTACGCTATTCGAAGCGAGTTCATGGCAAGCTATTGGGAAAATCTGAAACTTATACTAAATAAATAACAACAAGCAGTACTGTATCAGCTAGATCCCTTCTCTCAGCTAGATCTCGGCACCTGCAATCTACACCCACAACACCTTCCTCATCATTATCCACAGTAGTGATTGGATTTAGTCCTGCATCCAAGTTGCTAAGGCTAGATGACTCCTTCACTATCCAGGATAGCACAGAAAAATTCTTGAGCATTAGTCCCAATGCTGCTGCTGCTGCCGGTGGATTTTCATTCCAGACATAGACCAAGAAGAAGACTACTAGTAATTTACAACAACTGACTGTTAAACAGTCCTTTGCAAGAGGAAGCAAGTATAAAAGCTGTCACCTAGGGGATCACAGACGACATGGCGGTTATTCTAGTATTAGATCTGTGACCAATATCCACTATTAATGCAGCTGGTTTTAGACAGTTAATTGAGGTCTTGTGTCCCCATTACCAAATTCCATCACTCCACCATATTAATCAAAAAGCTATTCATCACTTCTACCAGAAAATTCATAAAAATGTAATTATTGGGCTACAAAATGCCATTCTACCCACTGTACACTTAACCATAGATATGTGGACAAGCGGAACTGGGCAAACTAAAGATTATATGACTGTGATAGCTTCACCAGCAGGAACAGCAGGATCATGTACCCAGCTACGCCACATTTTTCAGAGGCAGGCTACTCTGTGTATCACTGGCTTCACTAAGAGGCATACAGCTGAAAATCTGTTACAAAAACTAAGGGATGTCATTTCAACATGGCTTATCCCGCTTGGACTCTCCTCGGGATATGTCATGTCTGATAACGCCACCAATATTGTGAGAGAATTACAACTGGGTAAATTCCATTACATTCCCTGTTTTGCTCACACAATAAACTTTTTGGTGCCGAGCTTTTGAAAAAAATGACAGGCACATGCAGGAGATGCTGTCTGTGGCCATTAAAACATCTGGACCGCATTCAGCAACAACATGTAAGAGATTGCAGTAGCTACAAGAGCAATTTAATTTGCCCTGCCACCAACTGAAGCAAGAAGTGGTAACAAGGTGGAATTCCACCCTGTAAATGCTTGTGCGGATGGAGGAACTGCAAAAAGCCATCCACGCTTACTCCACAAGCCGTGACATTGGGAAAGGAGGGGGGATGTTTTTTACTCAAGCGCAGTGGAGAATACTTTCCATGTTGTGCAAGGTGCTGAAACCATTTGAAGTAGTCACCTGTGAAGTGAGTTCAGACACTGCTAGCTTGAGCCAAATGATTCCCTTAATTAGACTTTTGGAAACTGAAGGAGGAGGTGACACAAAGCAATTATGCTAAGTATGTCAAACTTGTAGATCAGTTACTTTATTTGTTTCACCAAGATTCAAGAGTTCTCAAAATCATGAAATCGGATCACTACATTTTGTCAACTGTGCTGGATCCTAGGTTTAAGAGCTATGTATTGTCTTTGTTTCCAACTGACCTAGATCTCAGGAGATGCAATGAGCTCCTGGTGAGCAAGATGACAACTCAAGTGTTAAATGACAGGATGGAGTCTCCTCCTTCAGTTACTGTCAACTGTTGCTAGGAAAAAATGTAGCTTTCCCAAGAGACACAGGAAATATGCAGATGACTCAGCATAAAATTTTGACATCTGGTCTGGTCTAAAAGAACTGATCAAAAACCGTGACACCTCTCCCTTAGCTCCACCTGATCCTACTTTTAATATCCAAAGGTGGAGGATTATTTTAATGACAGCATAGACAGCATAGAAATAGACACATCAGACAGTCCCTTTACATACTGGGAGGAAAAGAATTTGGACACCCATGTACCAATTCACTTTGTACTATCTAAGTTGCCCTCCCTCCAGTGTACACTCCGAAAGAGGTTTCAGCACGGCCAGGAACCTTATCAGTGATCAGCAAAGAGGGCTACTTCCTAAAAATGTGCAATGTTTATCAAAATGAACTTCAAATTACACGATGATGGCTTTTCCTGACAATTACATCAAAGTACAGAGAGTTCTGCAATGGTGGATTCCAGCAGTGAGGAATTAATATTGTGTGAGGATGATGTACACACTTATGAGGTTGAGGATGAGGCTGATGACAGCAACATCTTGCCACAGTAGAGTTCATTAACAGTACTGTTAGCTTAGGTGCCTTAAGCCCATTGTTAGTTTGTTTGTGGGTGCCCAAACAAACCAAACAGTTCAGCCACAAAAGTGACACTCCTTGTCGGTGAAGTGCTTGCTTTGCTAAATTGTGCATGTTCTTTTTAAGATCCAACATAAGGGAGGGTGTAAGGGCCGATTGACAATTCCATCTTGCACCACTTTTCCTTTCAGCTACCGCTGTGTGCCGATGTTACCTACTGTTGTGTGCTTTTCAAAACTCAAAGACACCCATTGATGATGCAGATGACTCAGAACAACCTTTTGACATCTGGTTTGGTCTACTATAAAAGAATTTACCAAACATCATGACACCTCTGCCGTAAGGCCATCAGACCCTACTATTCACTATCAACATCCAAAGAATGGAGGAGGATTATTTTAAATTTTTTTGAGCGGTATAAAAACAACAGTTTTATTAACAAAGAACAACGTTGCTTGCAGAAGTAATGTAAGCATGGATGTCTAAATAGATGTGTTTATTTATTACTCAAACCTTCCACTTTGCATCAGTATTGCACAAAGTGTTTGTAATCTGCACTTTACATCAAAGGTACCTAGATATATTTTATTTTTTAGTGATTGGGCCGATTCTGATCTAAGTGATGACCTTGCTTTTTGCTGTTAATATCAAGGGCTCTATTTAGTGCATTGTCTGAAACAAGATCTGGGGGTAAATGTATGAACATGCGGGTTCTTCAACACCCGCGTGTTCAGCGTGTTCGGCGATTAAATTTCAAGCGGCGCTGCATTGTAAAGGGAAGTTTCCCTTTACAATGCAGCGCCGCTTGAAATTTAATCGCTGAACACGCGGGTGTTGGAGAACCCGCATGTTCATACATTTACCCCCTGATATATTCATGTCAGAGTGATAGCGGACAATTTTTGAACACCTGGCGGATGTACCCTTCTGAAACTTGTTTTCAATCATCCTTTCAATTGGTTCTCTCTCATACGTGTGACCACATACTTTGTTTTTCACTGGGTTCAAAACCTCCAACTGTGTTATAAGAGTGCTCTGGGTGACGGCGATCTCCTTATCTTCATCTTCCAAATCTTCATCTGCAAGGGCCAGTGATACATCCATTTGTTTTCTCAGGTCTCTTAGCTGTTCTTTACACTGGACATATTTATCATCCTGCCTCAGGTCTTCCTCTGTATTATTCTTCTGAAGCACAGTGTATCTCTCGTGTTCAAGATCTCTTAAATACAGAATTTCATCCGGGAGGTCAGGTTTTAACTTTTTTTTCAGCCACTGCTGTGTGGCAATGTTTCCTAGATGTGCTATTGTGTCGTCGCTCTGTCGCTTAGCATCCAGCCAGGACGCTGCAGTCTTTGTTCAAAAGTGGATGAAAATAATATTGTCATCTGTGAGGTTGTCAAAATTGACTGCAAATGACTGAAAGTTAGTGTTATAGAGGTTGCTAATAATGAAGGGAAAAAAACAGAGCAAAATTACGTGATGTTAGCATATTTTAGGAATTTTTCAAAAAAAATACAGATCCAAAACCAAAACCAGAGCACGTGAGGTTAGTTTTGCCAAAACCAACATCAAAACCAAAACACAAACTTTTTTTAGATCCAAAAACCAAATCACGGGGTTCAGTGAGCATTTCTAATTAGAACCCTTCGAGAGCTGCTGAGAGGGCTTCAGATTTGTCTCCTGCTGGCCTTAGTCCTGGGACCAGAGCATGGTAGTCCTACCACTACCATACCCCACTAAAACAATAGGTAAGCATTTTCACGAATGTAGTTAGACATTTCTCACATCATGTGTGGGAAAGGTGATCCAGTCACAGATATGTACATACTACAATTTACTGAAATAAATCCTGATACTTGATAGGGCATATAGGACTTTGCCTGTCAAAATCCTATTGCTGCCATTTGACAGATACATAAGAAATAACTGACCTTTTAGTGTGGCCCACAGGTTGTGAATGTTTACAATGTCAAACATACTGGGAAAAAATAGATTTCTAGAGAATAATTTTATTATGTGCACAGATGAAGACAAAGTGAAGCTATGAGCAGTGATAGTGGAGGTCTGATTTATAGAATCAACATACACTGAATGCAGAGGAATGTTACTGAAATAATCAGAAGCTATGTATTAGGCTGCCTGAGGTATGTGTGGGAGGTTGGGATTTATTGTTTGTTAGTAAGTACTAGTTTGCATTCAAAATTTGTTTTCTTTTTGTGGGTGATACTTTTGAAGATGAATGCCTACAAAGCTGATGGTATCACACTGAGCATGACCTTTGGCAAGAACTCCATTTCTGGTAGCATAAACATGTGTTTATTGTCAGTGATTGCTCTTCACTCTGCATGCAAGTAGCTGCTGTTGTTTATTATAGTTATATAGCAAAAGATTACATGGTTATGTGAAACTCATGTAACAGAGCACTTCTGATACATATATATATATATATATATATATATATATATATATATATATATATATATATATATTTATTAGAGATGCTCACTGACCCCCGTGTTTTGGTTTTGGTTTTGATTTTGGATCTGGATTACCGTCGTGTTTTGGTTTTGGTTTTGCCAAACCGCCCTTGCGTGTTTTGGTTTTGGTTTTGTTTGGTTTTGTTTTGCAATTTGTTAAAAAAATATATTTTTTGGCCTAAATAACATAATTTAGGTATTATTTTGTACCTACATTATTATTAACCTCACTAACACTAATTTCCAGTCATTTCCATTCAATTTTGACCACCTCCTAGGTCACATTATGATTTTCATATACATTCAAAGAAAAATTGCTGCAGTTCTTGCCAGTGATAAGAAAAAGGCCATTGTCATGCCTGGGCATAAGACCAAAAATCCACCTCTTAAGTGTGGAATTATTTTTACACAAATTCTGACAACAGTTGTCTAGCCATTTGTAGCGTTTTTAAAGCCATACTCAGTAGACGTAGGGACCATCTAGGATCCTCATCCATGCTACGTCATTTTTCAGTGAGTTCTTGGAAAGCTGTTGGGAAAATCAGAAACTTAGGTTAAAAAAAATAACAAGAAGCAGTCCAGCATCATCTGCCTCCCTTCTCTCATCTACATCCCAGCACCTGCAATCTACCCCTCCCAACACCTTCATCATCAATATCCCCAGAACCAATAATTTACAGTTAAACAATCCTTTGCAAGAGGAAGCAAGTATGAAATCTGTCACCCAGTCGCAAAGCGGATCACAGACGCCATAAGGACTATACTAGTATTAGACCAGTGTCCATGTCCATTATTAATGCAGCTAGTTTTAGACAGTTACTTGAGGTCTTCTGTCCCTATTACCAAATTCCATCATGGCACCATTTTACTGGAAAAGCTATTCCTCACGTCTACCAGAAGATTCATCAAAATGTAATTATTGGGCTACAAAATGCTATTCTACCCACTGTACACTTAACCACAGATATGTGTACAAGCGAAACTGGGCAAAGTAAACATTATATGAGTGTGACAGCCCACTGGGTAGGTCATTCACCTTCACCAGCAGGGACAGCAGCAGCATGTACCCAAGTACGTCACATGTTTCAAAAGTAGGCTACTCTGTGTATCAGCAGCTTCACTAAGAGGCATATTATTATTATTAATTTTTATTTATAAGGCGCCACAAGGTGTCCGTAGCGCCGTACAGGGACAAACGAGTTACAGTACAAGGTGAGACAGCACAGTACAGTAAACAGTAAGCACAGTAACTCAGTAAGCTCAATGCACAGCTAGAGAGGGCGGGGGAAGGGGGAGGGAGGATCCGCAAACAACGGAGCCCAAGAAAGAGGGCGTGGAAGACAGGGAGACCCCCAGAGGGGACAGGGGGTGGAGGGTCCTCGAGGAGGAGGGCTAAGTAGCTGGAGAGCAGAGTTAGGAGTGGTGGAAACAGGAGGAGAGATGGCCCTGCTCAGAGGAGCGTACAATCTAAGGGAAGGGGTGGACAGACAGAGAGACAGAGGGGAGAGAGGGAGAGAAGGGGGACGGAGGCAGAAGATATGGTAGGAAGTTAAGGCATACAGCTGACAATCTGTTCCAGAAACTAAGGGATGTCATTGAAAGATGCTAATCCTGTTTGGACTCTCCTGAGGATATGTCATTTCTGATTACGACCCCAATATTGTTCAAGCATTACAGCGGGGTTGAATTCCATCACATTTCCTGTTTTGCACACACAATCAACTTGGTGTTACAGAACTTTTAAAAAATGACATGCAGGAGATGCTGTTTGTGCCCGGAAAAATTTAGGGTCAATTTCTGTTTTCCGCAACAGCATGTAGGAGAATGCAGCAGCTGCAAGAAGACTAGCATTTGAGGGGAATATACTTTAGTCCAGCGAAGTAGTCACCTGTGAAGAGAGTGCAGACACGGTTAGCTTGAGTCAAGTGATTGCCTTAATAGTACATTTTGACAAGGAGCTACAGAAATTTAACATGTGAAATAAAACAAAGTAAATGTGCTAACTATATTATAATTGTTGATTAAATACTTAATTTGCTTCGCACGGAACAAAGAGCTATCAACATCTTGTTTGGACGTCTTCTCCTTCAGTTTCTCTGGCAACTGCTTGTTGTACAAAAAATTGCTTTCCCAAGACACTCACTGGTAATGCAGATGATTCCGCACAACATTTTGATATTTGCTCTGCTGTAAAAGAATTGCCCAAAAATCGTAACAGCTCTGCCCTAAAATGAACTACTAATTCCATTTGGAAGGCTATTATCGGCAATTACATCATAGTACACAGACTTCTATGATGGTGGGATGAATTAGTATTGTTTGAGGAAGATTAGCACTGAACCCTGCCACCTCTCCTGTTTCTGAGTGAGCTATGGTACAATAAAATGTAATTGCAGATTTAGACCAAGACTGTCAGCCCTATTATTTCTATTTCAGCAATTACAATTAGCAATGGATCAATGGAGCTCTTCTCTTTGGGTGTTACCTATATAATGCAGTAGAATTTGCCTGCAAATTCTACAGACATGCCTGCTTGTCTTCCTCTTCAACAATGACTCTTAGCAATTGAGCACTCATCTTTGGGTGTATATTACACCCAAACCTTATTAGTTCTAATTAGGGAAAATACAGTTTAATCCCTGCTAGGCCCTCCATCATCCTTTGCATGTTAATAGTAGGATTGGTTGGAGTTATGGTGAAAGTCACACATTTTTATGTCAAATCCTTCAAACCAGCCCAGATGTCAAACTGTTGTGGTCTGCCACCTGCGTCATCCCTGCTTGTGTTTGGAAAGTGCAAATTGGTGCCAGAACCTCACATGCCAGAACTGCTGCCACTGGTGCCCGACTTACACAATCAACCGCATCCTCATCAGCGACCTCGTCGGCTACACAAATCTCCCCCTCATCCTCTTCTAATTCAAAAGTGTCATCTTCACTTGGTGTATCACCGGCTACACTCGAGCTGTTCAGGCACACATCAGCAGAACTGCTGAAAGGGCCCTTCTTTATGGGTACATTATCAGAATGCTCACAATTACACATACCACTGTTGGATGGACTCTCCACAGGGATTGGTGTCATTTCTGATTCTGAGCATACATTATCCTGTAATGCCTTACTGTTTTCTTGCAGCTCGGCTTTGACGCGTAACAGTAGTTGTGCACCACTTTTAGGCTCCAAATTACTTGGTCTTGCTTGCTCACGAGTGACCGTACAAGAAGAAGGCTCGGTAACATTTTTGGATCTGCCACTAATGGCATGTTGGCAATTTTTTTTTTATCGGCACTTAACTTTTCCTCAGTTACAATTCTGTTTCACTTCAACATGGTAAAAAAAATTTTGGTGTGTGTTTTTATCCCTGATTTAAAAAGATTATGTACTTTTACTTCGCATTTTCCAGATGATGTACTGGGAACACTACCATCAGGACTGGTGACAGAACCTGGTTGCTGATTCTGCTCATATGTGGACTGCTTTGAATCCATTTTAATGAAACCAATGCACTTGTAATGCCAAAAATTTTCTTATATAGATACTGCTGACAAATATTACTTTTTTTGACAGCCTGAAAAATTAGTGTAAAACACTGGGGAATATTGGACACCCCAAATCACTTATAGTGCAAAATATTGTCTTATATAGATACTGCTGACAAATTTGACTTGGGACAGCCAGAAAAATTACAGTAAAACACTGGGGAATATGGGACACCCCAAAAGCACTTGGAGTGCAAAATATTATTTTAGATACTGCTGACAAATATGACTTTTGACAGCCAGAAAAATTACTGTAAAGCACTGGGGAATATGGGACACCCCAAAAGCACTTGTAGTGCTAAATATTGTTTATGTACTGCTGACAAATATGACTTTGGACAGCCAGAAAAATTACTGTAAAACACTGGGGAATATGGGACACCCCAAAAGCACTTGGAGTGCAAAATATTATTTTAGATACTGCTGACAAATATGACTTTTGACAGCTAGAAAAATTACTTTAAAACACTGTGGAATATGGGACACCCCAAAAGCACTTGGAGTGCCAAAAATTGAAAAAAATAGCCTGCTCTATACTCCTCTCTTACTGCTCTAACAATTGCTAATACAATTGGTAATAATATTAGAATTGTATAGAATAGAATAGAAACAATAATGTGTCCATTTATTGCTCTGTCCCTGCGCTAATATAGCCTGTGACCTAACCCTGCACTCTCCCTCTGTCAAATGGCGATGGATTGCTGTGGAGGCTGGTATTTATGCTTTTCAAATCTTGCGAGAACCGAGCTCAGAAATACGAATACATTACGATGACGTTTTGCCTCGATTTCGATTCCGAATGGGCGGGAGAGTACCGAGCCTGCTTGGCTCGGTACTCGGATAGGCGAAATTCGGATGGATTCGGATCTCGGGGAACCGAGCCCGTCCATCTCTAATATATATATACACACAGAAATATATATTGTGAAAAGCATGCTAACAAATGGCTCCTCACACAGGTCTTTCTGAAGCACTTTGACGTTTATTTTACTTGTCAGGATGGATAAACAGTCTTGGCTGTGTCTTCAGCAAATAAATGAAGCATTCAAAACAATAAATATAATCCAACAGCCCTCAACTCTGACTATAACAGTTAGGTCCCTAACTGGTCACCAGGGCTGATAGGAGGCAGTAGCCAATACCCCGAAAGAACTACAGTGACAGGAGAACAGAAAGATGCAACTGTTAGGGGGGCGGCTCATATGGGGGGGCCTCAAGGTAGGGGGGATGACTCACAGTGAAGGTCTCATGGGGGAATGGAGGCCCCCTTAGCCCAGGGCCTCAATTCCCTTTATCCGGCCCTGCTAGTCACTGGCCACTTGTTGCCACCAGTCTCCCACACACAGTTCAAACCCAGCTTGTGTGTGTGTGTGGGGGGGGAGGGAGGGTTAGGGGCCGCAGATTTAACCCTATCTGCACCTTTAGGCTGTGGTTTCCCACCACTCTTTCCAGAGTATCCCAGTCGTCAATATATATATATTTATATATATATATATATATATATATATATATTCTACGATATAAAAGCCTAGTGGCGTGTGTCTGTGTGTGAAAAAAAACCTAGCTGCAGCGCTACCTGCTGGGTGAAGTTATACACTGACCTACTAAATTCTTAGTGTGTGTGGAAAAAAAAACTCTGAAAGGGCTGAAATTTGCTGCAGTGCCACCTGCTGGGCGGAGTTATACACTGACCAACTAAATTCTTAGTGTGTGTGGAAAAAAAACTCAGAAAGGGCTGAAATTTGGTATACTAAGAAGTTTTTAATTTGTCAATTTAATTTGTTAATTGTTAAAAGTGTTTATAAAGATTTAAAAAAAATATATATATATTTCTTGAAGGAGAAGTGACATTTGGGAGTGGTTGGTGGTTGCCGGGGGTGACAGTGGGGAGTGGTTGGTGGTTGCCGGGGGTGACAGAGCGAGAGGAGTGTGATACTCAGGACTGCTGAGAGAGATCCCTGTGTCTGGATAGACATCTAGATAGATGTGGCGATAAAGATGGAGGATGAGGTGATGGAGAAAAATGATGAGATGGTGACATGTGGACAAAACCACGTTAAAAAAAGGGTGCTTACGTCGGGAAGTAACGCTCTTCCCCTGAGGAGGCCTGGCCTAGCCCCAAATGCATGACAAGAACCTTTTTAACACCTTAAGTAGCTTGATTTGACTAGAATGCATGAGTATCATGCACGGGTTAACTTGTATATATATATATATATATATATATATATATATATATATATGATGATTTTTTTAATAATACAATATTACACATGGAATAAATTTGCAATTTTAGACATCACCATAGTTCCCATTGTACTATATTTAAAAGTAATGTGCTAAATTGTCTTCCCTTCAATCCCAATAAGCATAAAACACCTCATCCCACTAATAGTAGATAATAGTAGATAATGAGATTTGCAAGGAAAATTGCTACACAATGGTACAACCAAAAGAAGCTTCAAGATTCAGAGCCACAATCTGTTGATATAATATGTGTCTGAGAGAAGACTGTCCCTTCCTCTTGGTTCAGAACTTCACAGTCAATAGTTAATTTCAAAATAATAATCAGAATTAAAAATAATACACATGTGTAAGTAATTTTTAAGCATTTGTAAAAAAATACTTGCAAAATTTGGATTGGAAAATAGGGACAATTCAGGCAATGTCACCAATCAGCCGAACCTGCACCACAATCCTCACATACCAGACCAATTATGAACAATGTCTAAAACTTTCCTTATAGGCCACATCACTTTTGATACCAAATTTGGACTGTACCACAAAAATTGTGACTGTTATATCACTGTAGACCAAACTTTCAGACATATGTACATTTTAGGCATTCTAGGCCTGCATTCTATCTGTTAACATCTGTTATGGACAGAAAATTGGCCAAAACTGCATGCAATATAGGACTACATATAGGATCTAAATAATGCTAGTCCACATGAGTCTTTAGAGTTCTATGTACTGCCCCTCAGCTTTGCTGTTAGCATTGTGGACTGATTTAGTATAAGCACTTTAGATAGCTCATGTATATAGCTTATAGCTCAGTAATGCACATTTTTTATATACATAGTTATTAATAAGTGAGATAGAAATAGAAGATTGTATCCCCAGGTTCTATATGTCATTTGTTTATTACACAGAGGTGCTCCGGTGACACAATCACTGCCATTGGTTTAGCAGTAGTGTTATGAAAAACGTAATTGAAATGTAAGTGAATGGAATTTGATAATTTTACAAAAGAAGTGGCGGTTGCTAAGAACCCCCCTAGCCGATACTGCACAACCCGGAGTCTACTCTGCCAGTCAGGTGTTCACTGGAGCCCCTAGTGGTGGGGACAGATTTGGCCGCAGACTGACAGAGGGTCGTGAAGTGCGTACCGGCTGGGGAGAACCCAGAAAAGTGGAGTGAGGTCGAGGCACGGGTCAAGGGCTGGTAGCAGACAGCAAATCCAATAAACCAAGCCGAGGTCAGGGGTCACGGGCAAACAGGAAGGTCGGTAATCACGCCAGAGGTCGGGGTCACAAGAAACACAGGCAGGGTCCAACTCCAGGCAAGGGGTCATACACAGGTAATCAGCCAGAGAATCACAGAATAGGGACAAAGGGCAGAGCAGGTCAGCGAATAGATAGCAGGAAGCTATAACCTTAAATACACAGTGTGACCAATCAGAGCCTAGCTCTGAAACCGCCCCCAGCCTATGCCGAATGGACAAATTATACAGAATTAGCCCGCAGGCTAGTTACTTAGTTGTGCACGCGCCCAGCAGTTCTCCTTTGCTGGGACGCGGCGCTATCTCTTTCAGCCCCGGAAGAAACGTCCCGGTCGTCATAGCGACGGCCGGGACGCCTGTGAGAGAGCCGCGGCGGCTGGGCTCGTAACAGCGGTATGATATACCCCCGTATACTCCCCTCTTCCACCACTGATTTATTGTTTATAAATAGAGCTGGAATGGCAGAGGTGTCAATTCATTCTTCTGTGTGAAGTGGCTGGGGTATAATAAGGTAGAAGTCCTGGCAGAACAAAATGATAAAGGAATTCTGGTTGGAACAAAATTATACACAAAGAAAATCTTTATGGAATAATCTAAGCCAAATTTCACATGAGAAATGTGCAAAATTCTGCAGACAAATGGAGAATGTGGCGTACATCTTGCGGATGTGAGAAATTGTGGGTTATCCCACAAAAGCCAGACAATGGGCCGTAGTTAAGAGCAATCCAGCGAACGTGTGCATATTTGCACCTGCACATACCATGTGAGCATGCAAGAGGTGAAAATGCAATCTTTTTTTCGAATGCAGGGAAAATACTGTCTGCTTTTCAATGTAGCACCAAAATATTGGATAGCTTGTTTTTACACTGGAACTTAGATTTGAGCTAGAAGAGGCCCTCCACCCCAACTTTAACACTGTCTGCAGATTTTAAATTTGCAATCCCTACAGCACAAACATAGTTTTTCCAAGGTGTAAAATAGCACTTTTTAGCTGGATGTACTCTAAATGAAGCCCAATGGGGCTCATGTTTAGTTGGACACATACGCATAAAAAGCTCTAAAATGCTGTATATAAATTAATGTATATGAACAAATACTTACTGCACTGGGCCTATGTTCTCATGCCCTTTCCCTCGCCTATTCTGCCTCTCCAAGCATAAGGAGGTGCAAGTACCAAAACTGCATACTGATGTAGGCATATGCCTTTTTTTATGAGCATGTTGTTATGGCTAGCGGCTATTGACATGAGCTTCCAGAATAGGAGAAAGAGGTCTTCGGCTATAGCAGTCGCCTTTTCTGCAAAACTTGCTGCGCTCACAGGTATGTGGATAACCATAGGTCTTAACTCTAGCGTATTGGAAGTTTATATGCAATACCACAGTAGGTGATAGGAGGCAGTAGCCAATACAGGAGAGGAAGGTCGGGAGCAGTCTGCGGTCAGGGGTCCAGAGAAAGCAGAGCAATCAGGGACAGGCCAAAGGGTTAGGGTTGGCAGTGAGCATGGCTATTCAAATAGTAAATCCAAAGGTCAGGGCAATCAGAGTATTTGCAGGGTCCAGAAATAAGTCAGGGGTCACCAGATGTCGATCAAAAGTTCAGCAGAGTATCCACAGAGCATGTCAGCAATGCACAGCAGAATGATATAACCAGCAGTCCTCCCTGCCCTAAATACTGAAGATGGCCAAACAGCAGAGCAGACTAGGGTCTCTATCTATTGCCCAAGGAGACTGATTAAATAATTTGTACAGCACGTCTCCTATTGCCCAGCAGGCAAGTGCTAACCTTGTGCGGCACACCTCTTATTGCCCAGGAGGCAGACAATTACTTAAGTGGCCTGTGCATGCGCATGGCTGTCCTTACCTGCCAGGACACAGTGCTTATTAAGATAATGTCCTAGTCATTGCTCTGGTGAAGGCCAGGAAGGGGAAGGCGAATTTGACATTCCGGTCGTCAAAGCAACGGCCGGGACGCAGCCGGCTCGTAAAACATGTACAGTACAAATTTGCATATTTTATGGTTAGCTAACATACTTATGTTCAGCATAAGCTCCAATGTGTCTATAGTGCTCCTAAGGAGAGAACAGTAAATGAACAAAAAATAGGTAGTTCAAAGTATTAAAGGACCCCCATATATAGGTCACAATGCTGTACTACAGGTAAACTGGGAGACTGGCAATTATTAGCAAGTATAAATAGTGAGGCTAGCAGTAGAAATAAAAGGTTAAATATATTTTATCAAGTCATTTAAAGACAAACTGTCCATGAAGGATATAGTTGAAAAATTGACAGTGTTGACAATGAGAATGTCTATACCAAAATGTTTACTGTCATAATGTTTTTGGGTCTTGTTCACTAAGAAAAGTTATGCAAAAAAATGCACCTTGTAAAACCATGTTGCATTGGAGTGGAAGCTAAATGACAGCAGGCTAACTGCTAACCATTGTTCATCTGTTCTATCCCCAGGTATGTACAAGAAGTGAACATCTCATCTCATCTTCTTTTATTCTCATCTCTGCAACTGTGCCTGCATATTTTTTAAAAAAAAGTATGCACAAGAACTGAACATTTCATCTCATCTTCTCTTATTCTGATCTCTGCAACTGTGTCTGTATTTTTTTTTTTAAAAAAAGTATGTAATAGGACTTGTAGTAGCTTCAGCCACAAAAGTGGCTTCAGTGTTGCTTTGTTAAACTGTACATGTTCTTTTCAATATCTGACATAAGGGTGGGTGGGAGTGCCCAAGGACAATTCCATCTTGCACCACTTTTCTTTTCTGCAACTGCTGTGTGACAATGTTTCCTAGATGTGCTATGAACTGCCATATGTTTGTGCCGTTGCTCTGTCGCTTAGTATCCAGCCAGGTTGCTGCAGTTTTTGTCCGAAAATGACCTGTGAGGTGGTCAAAATTTACTGGAAATGACTGGAAAATAGTGTTATTAAGTAGGAACAAAAAAGAGGAAAATTATGTGATTTTAGCATATTTTACCTATTTTTAAAAAAAATACAGATCCAAAACCAAAACATGAAAGGGCGGTTTTCCAAAACCAAAACACAAACTTAACCCAAATCTAAAACCAAAACACGGGGGTTAGTGAATATCTCTACTAAAAAACATTTCCAGAATACGTACACATCTCACACAAGATACTGCAAAAAATGTAATTCATGTACTCATCATCTCCCGTATCGACTATTGTAATTCCCTCCTTACTGGTCTTCCCAAAATCAGACTCGAGCCCCTATTTTTCACACAGCGGCTAGATATATTTTCCTTGAAAATTATTTTTCGTCTTTTGCGTCATTCTGTCAGTCTCTACATCCGTTGCCTATTTGTCAAAGAATCCAATTCTACTACTAACATACAAGGCCATCAACAAAATTGCATACATCTCCTCTCAAAATATCTCCTAACTAGACACCTCCGTTCTGTACAAGATCTGCGTCTCTCTTTAAATGTCATTACTTCCTCCCATTCTCGGTTACAGGACTTTTATCAGGCTGCACCCACTTTATGGAATTCACTCCCTTGCACTACAAGACTTTCCTCTAGTATTCAAACCTTCAAGCGTTCTCTGAAAACCCACCTCTTCAGACAAACTTCTAATATTCCTCTACCACCCTCTTAATCTCCCTAGGTTACCCTATTACCACCCTCTACACAGCTAACACAAGACAACAACCTTCTGACCAACATAGTTGTGTAACTGTGCATAAAGCACACCAGATACTTTGTAACCTTTGCATTCTAGATGGACAAATATGCAATATGATGTAGCACTTACCCTTGTATATCAAAACATAGTCCCATAGATTGTAAGCTTGCGAGGAAGGCCTTCTTACCTCTACGTATGTATGTGTTAACCAGTATTGTTTTATTACTGTTTGTTCCCAATTGTAAATCGCTATGAAATCTGCTGGCACTATATAAATAAATGTTGATGATGATGATGATGATGAGGCTAGTAGTGGAAATAAAAGGGTTAAATATATTTTATTAAGTCCTTTTAAGACAAACTGTCCATGGGGGATGTAGAAAAGTTGACAGTCAAGCTGTTGACAATGAGGATGTCTATACCAAAATGTCTACAGTCATGATGTTTATGGGCCTAATTCACTAAGGAAAGTAAAGCAAAATCATGTTGCATTGGAGTGTAAGCTAAATGACAATTTTGTTTAACGTTTCTTGACATCTTTTTTCTATGTGTTGCCATTTTATATCTAGTGATTTATGTCGACATTTTGACTGTCAACTTTACAAACCTGTAGATATTTTGAACATGTAGTCATTATGACTGTCGACATTTTGGTGTACACATTTTGACTGTTGACTTTTTATACCCAACCCATCCATGGTGGTGCAGTATATCAATAGATAACACATGCAGATTAATAACAAGTTAAAATTGTCACCGTCTGCCTCTGGCTGAAATCCTGTCCTAATTGCTGCTGGTGCTCTTGTGTTTGATCCTGATTAATGTTCTGGCTTTTGACCCCTGGCTTGTTTGACACTCCTGTTATCCATGTCTCCAGCCATCCAGCTCCTGTTCTGCAGACTATCATCTCCAGCTATCCGGCTCCTGTGCTGCAGTTTATTGAATCTCCAGCTATCCAACTTCTGGTTTGCAGACTATTGCATCTCCAGCTATCTAGCACCTGTGCTGCAGTTTATTGCATCTTTGGATATTCAGCTCCTGTGTTGCACATTATCGCATATCCAGTTATCCAGCTTCTGTGTTGCAGACTATTGCATCTCCAGCAATCCAGCTCCTATGCTTGATGTTTATTGCATCTCCAGCAATCCAGCTCTTGTTTCTGCAGTTTATTGCACCTCTAGCAAATCTGGTGATATTCGTTTTCCCGACAACACCTTGAGGGACAAGCACTATATACACAAAGAAATGCCAATGACAAGAAGTGCGACAAGGATGCAATGCAGATTTACGAGAAAACACCCAAAGCATATTTCCTAAGAGTGTTTATGCAAACTGCTATAAATTCCGAATTACAGAGTGCCGGGGCTTCAGTTCTAGGTCTTCAAACAGAGCGACATGGCCATTTCTAAATTTAAAGCGAAAATGGCAGCACCCAGCCACTCTAGCATTTAATCTAAGGGCTAGGCATTTCTTTGTCTATATAGTGCTTGTTGCTCAAACTGTTGTTGGGAAAATGAACCCAACCCTAGCAAACCAGCTCCTGTGCCTGCAATCTATTATACCTCCAGAACTCCATAAATCCAGCTCCTGTCTGTGCAAACTGTTATACCACCTGGTATCCTGCTTTCAATCTTCTCAGCTTTCCTGGACTTATCTGTGTTCTGCCTGTTGTCTGTGATACCATTTTCCAGCCTCAGGTTCTTGGTGCTGCTGCCAGCTCCATTGGACTTACCTATGTTTGCTGTGTTTTACTATCCAGAGTTACAGCTCAATCTGTCTTCTACACCATCCCTTGTACTGTGTTGCTCACCAGTGCCATGGCTACACAGGCCACAACTGACATTACACTCAAACATGAACCTGTTTTTCCCATAGACTGAACTTTTTATCATTCCCTGCATCTGTGGCTCAAACGTGGTAGACCTGTTACCTTCTGCTGCAGTTAACCCTTCATATCCTTCTCCAGCCAGTCTCCTTGTGCCTGCAATTCAAGTGATCATCGTTCTGCATATATCCTGCTGACTTGTACTTGCTGCTTTACCATTTATTGCATTGTGAACCTGTGTAACCTGTGAAAAAAACTACTTTATTTTGCTTACTCTCTCTCAGTTGTCAGGTTAGGAATCCTGACAAAAATGTTAAAACGGAGTGCTGAACAATTTTGGTGATGAGAAATAGCTACACGCTGTGTGTACTACTGAATAAATTGTTTCCCTCTCCACTCAGTCTGCATACCTGACAAAAAGGAGTGTTGCACCTTATATTGCAGAAACACAGCCAGTAGGTTTAAGAAAAGATGAAGCCTCTGCCTTGATGTCTAGCACAAGACTGCTAAGCTTAGCATTTCATGGACTGTCTCCATGATGCAGCTATTAATATAATGCTTTGGTGCATTGTGTTTGACTGTCTCAGCTGTACAATTTTCATTTTAGGACATAATTTAATGTTCTAGTATAAAATCTGTCACTTCAGTTTTAAGACTGTGACTCATGCTAATACAACTCTAACAAATGACTTTTTCAATCATCATAGTCACTTGTCAATGTCAGTTCAATATTTCATCTCAAATGAGGCTGCTCCAGGATACCGGTTGCCTAAGCCTGCTAAACGGATATAGCATATTGTAAAATATTTATGACTGTTGACTGGGACTCTCCTGAAAATGACTTATTATTAAAGTTCTTTTTTAGGTGTGTTTTGTTTAAGACAACATGGATCTTATCATGCTCATCTGAACCATCTGTCATTTCACATTTGTCGAAGTCGTATAATTGGATGAACGAAAGTATATTGGTTAATATTGTTTTGCCGTGCGATTGCGATTCGTACGCCACGTAACACAGATCCGTACGCCACCTAACACAGCGCGTAGTGCGATCGCACGGTAAAATATGCACGTACACACTCGCATTACAACATTTAGTTATTTATATAATTCATATTCATGCTAGTCCATTACACTGTAATTTATGAGCAGGTAGTATTTGGTTTATTATTAGTTTATATAATATGATTATATGTACACTTCAGTGATATTTAAGGTTCAGCTTATAGGAAAGGTGTCATGTCTAATATCATATTAATCCCCTTTACATCAGCAGCTGTTCGGTGCATTCGGCGAAGAGATCGCACATTGCATACTCTAGTTATTGATGTTAGGGAATAAACCTTTAATATGATATTAACTGTCAAATGCTAATAGACTGATTGTAATTGGAGTTTGGCGTGAAGAACAGAGCAGTTTGGCGGGAAGAACAGAGCTCATCCGCTGGAGAGACCCCCACCTTTGGATTCCTTAGATTGAATCAGCCTATGATGTGTAACCCCCTGGACCCTCCTGATGCCTGGACCAATAGAAGCAAGCTATACCACCTGCATTGTTTCACTGTATCTCTGTTTGCATATAAGCAGTAGCTCTCATGTAGTGTTCAGTCTACTGTGACCACAGTATTCCATAGAGATATACTGTTCACTGGGTCCCGTGAGAGTGCAGCGAGCGCATGCAATAGCAGCGGTATGTATTTATCTTTTGGTATTGGCTGTACTGTACTGTATTATATAACAATCATGTATTAAATTGTTAACTTGTTACATCTGCTAAAATAAATCACTTTGTGCATTAGAAACACAATACAATCGCTTGGGCAATGCTTATTTGAAAACGATACAATTACTTTAATAATTTGAGGGCTCTTGAGTTTGGAGGTTACGTTGCCGGAAGGTATGCAACGCTGATGGAATTCGGTTCCTCAACAAAGGGTGGATATTGACGGACGCGTCTCATATGGGAAAGAACGCAATGTGTTCAAAACCTGATGTCCATTTTGTGTTGAGAAGCCGAATGTCCGCAGTTGCGTAATCTGAAGGAATGCTAACTAGAATCTAGGGACAAGAAAGAAAAATGTTTCTTTATATTGTCATTTTGCGTTTTCAAAGGTATTGCATTGCCTAGTGTATGTGTACTTCCTGTTTAGTGTGTATGAACTTCCGGTATTGTTACCACATGTTTAAACAATCATGTTCATAGTCTGTTATAAATGTAACATAGTCTACATATGTGTTAATATGTTCATAGTCAGTTATATAAGCATTTGTTAAAACCTCTGTAAAACTACCATTGATTGGGAAATCTATTTTCTGTGCAGAAAACAAAAGGTTGTATGCGAATGGTATGCATAAAGATTAGAGAAGAGTGAGAGAAAAGAGTATTTTTGCCTCTTATAGTTTGTAAAGGTTTTTTTTTATCATAGAAAAAAAAAAAAATCCAAACACATTTGTGCAATAAACAGTATATTTGGAAATAGTTTTTTTCTGGAAATACATTGTATGCTTTTTCTAATACATCCAGAATCGCCAGGACCGCAGTTCAGTCCCAGTGCCAGACCTACACCTCCACCTTCAGCGAGAGATTCGGGCACAGACGAGCAAGCAGGTGCGTGATTTCTGTTTAGGAGAGAAATAATGGAGTTACTTGATTTTCTGTGCAAATGTTGCTGTCAATGTTGTTTTTTTTCCCTTTTTATTGTTTGCAATGAGAAGTTAGGGCTACATTTTACTAAACTGATATGTTGCCTAGAGAAACCCATCAGAATATACCTTTACTTTATTTATTGCATTCAACAAAATGACAGCTAAAATCTGATTGGTTGCTATAGGCAACATCTACACTTTTTATAGCATGCAGTTTAGTCAAAATAACCCAGCATGTACTACACAGTCCAAATGATAATGGGTATTAAAAGGATAATACGTGCATCCGTAAGCAGGTAGCATAGGACTAGAAATCAGGAATGCAAACATTGTGAAAGAATCTGTAGTTGTTAAAGAATATTCTTTCCTATCCAGTGTTCAGAATGCAATATACAAACATATTATATACTTTATACTTACCGTCATTTTTTATACACAGGGCCCTCTTCATACCAGCCACCTGAGGCGGAGTCCCTGGAAATGTCCCCTGAGCCAGAGGATCTAACGACCATCACCCTGGTAACAGTGGATGCCCCTGTGTCTGGCCTCCAGGAAGTTTCACCTGGCCCTGCTGAACCATCACACCACCAACCTGCACCTGAAACTATGGACCCAGCCAGAGAAATGGCGCTGTCTATTGGCGCATTCCAGCAGCAACAGACATTGTTCATGGACAGGCAAACTGGCCACATGTCACAAATTGCGGCCCAGTTGAGGCGAATACAATGCTCCACTAGCCAAATCCCTGCTGCAATAAACCGGCTGGCAAGCGCTTTGGAGCAGACGAATGTGCAGCTGGCCCAAATGTCTGGGTCTGTGGACGCCATGCATTCCTCCGTTCGTGAGGGGAATGCCAATGTTATCCGGCTGGCAGGCCAACTCCAGCAGGAACTGATTGTCCGCTTGCCGGCCCCTTTTTCATCGGCCTCCACCAGTACTGCTAGTACGCCGACCAGATCAACATATAGCACTCCTCCAAGGAGAGGTGCTCGCACCAGGGGTGGGCGAGGGAGGGTAGAGAGTGGGGCTACGCACAGTGATATGCCAGCGAAAAGACGGCGCTAGGGCAAAAAATGTATTATTGGGGAATGTTTTGTGTAAGCGTTATACTTTTTCTTTTATTATGTTGTAATGCAATAAATGCAGTTATATTTCATTCATATCATTCTTTCTTTTCTTCCCATTAAACAAGAGTATACGGTTTTCTTTAAAACGATGCACTAATTTCACGTACACATTGACCTCTAACTGTCACTTTACAGGGATTTTAACAATTACAACATTCACAGTACACACTATCCTCTGTTTAAAGGGTCCAATTTTATTAAAATATTCCATCAATAAAACCATTGCACTGACATAAAATCAAAAACCAATATATGTTTTTTATTGTATGCACTTACATTTAAAAGTAGTTTGTAATGAGACGGTCTCAAATCTGCCTCCCCCTGTGTGTTCTGCACATCACTAAATGGGACACGGGCCCCTACTTGTTCACTGTGTACTGCAATAATCGGTGGGGTAAGTTGATGTAAAGCTAGATTATGTATCAGACAGCAAGCCAGGATAATATCAGACACCTTAACAGGTGCATACATAAGCACCCCACCAAATATATCTAGGAACCTGGTTTACATGAGTACAAACATTGGTACTACGTCCACATCAGGCAAAGATTCCAGATTCATACGCACTTTAAATGCATGTGGAGTGGCCGGTAAACCTTTACATCAGTAAATAGGATTCAATAATACAGGATGTGAAAAAAAAACAAAAAACCTCAAATTACATGCCAGTTTGCCCATTTCCCATATACAATCCTAAAGGAGGAAACTTTGCACAAAATGGCTCTTTCTCTTATGTTAGAAATGGCTAAATAGTTCAAACAGCACACTGTTTGAACAATCTCGCTGCTCACAAGCAGCGCTTTCATTTTGGTCTATTGAATGGCGGTTTTCCGGCGGCTTTATAAACCCCCTAATAGTAAATCCGACTGTTTGTATGTAGAACATTGTTGAAACCGTCATGGCGCTTTATACAGAGGCGGGTTTGGAAACATCATTTTTGGCCGTTTGGACGGGCGGGTTTAGCCTTAGTAAATCCGGCGATGGCAAAACCGCCGCCAAACCTGCCGAAAGTCGGCGGGTTTACAAACACGCCTGATAGTAAATCTAGCCCCTAGTGTTTAAAGGGGTGGGATAGAGAAAAATACAAAAATTTTACTCTTGAAAGACAAATTAACATTAGACCATTGGAACACTCTTTGTTTTAGGCTGCAGTGACTCATGATAATTTGTTTGGCTGAGAATCATTATCCAAAAATGAAGTATGTACATACTTTGCTCCAAAGTATCGCTTTATGTATCTCAGATGAGTCATCAAGAGTTGATTTTTACATTTCTCTGTCATAAGTCAGAAAGTCCATTGAAAAGGTATGTAGTTAATGTGATACCGAGTTCTTGATGAACAAATGACGGACGACACTGGATTGCACGGTTGACGTAAGAAACCCTAGTCAAGTATGGGGAGGGGTCATAGTTTAGCAAATAGCTAAGGGAATTAGTGGAATGAATACAGCCATTTTCCCATAGAGTCCAATACAGCTGTCATTTGTGTTGTAAAATCTCCCTATCTGCATGTATGTTTGTATTCAAATCTTTGTATTCCTATTATTCATTGCTTTCTTGTTTCTCATTCTTTACATCTATGCTAGTACCTCCCTCTATTTCTTTCTCTCTCTCTCTCTCTCTTTCTCTCTCTCTGCTCTGGTAGAGATAAAAACAGACACAGTCTCATCAATGGGGCTAAGACATATTTTTTATTTTTTTACATTAGACAAATTCAGGGATACACACACTAGATTGACATGAGTCACAGAAACAGTCAGGGTGTTTTGTTTCCATGCGTATAGAAACTGCTGATTTTAAGCAGAATGGTTCTGTTGTGGAAATACAATTCATGTTTTATAGATTGCATATCTGTTTTGTTTTTTGTTTTTGTGGTTCGTGCCTCCTGTACAAAAATGTGCCTTTATATGGATGCACAAAGGGTGGAGGCAGGAGATTGCTAGAGGATAGGCATACAGATATGCATATCTGTATAGAACATTGGAGTAGGATTTTTACCACAAGATATGACATAATGTGAAACCCTAGAAAATGTAGAATTTTCGTGTTTTATATTATTTTACTGTTAAACTGACATGTACTGGGTACTGTTATATTTGAAGAAAGTGTTATAGAAATAGACCCCTTTGTCTTTCTCACTTATTCAAGTAGCTGAATGTGAGGTACTGAGAAGGGCATGTGAGTTGGCAGAGGGAAAATCGATTGATATACATTGGCCTTCAGCATTTTTCTAGTCTAGGGGGCGATGTTGAGTTGACTGAAAAATCTTTTTATAGCAATACCAGTACATGATAAGGACACTACATAGAGGACTTTATACAGTGACACAGTTACCAACTGAAGTAGCTGCTAGTGAAGTCCACACTTACACACACGACTATACATGGCTGTCACACCAGGGCGAACATAGCTGTCAAATAGACAGCAGGGTTTTATGTGACAGCTAACAAATCTATGTTTTGTTTTGTTTTTCGTTGTATTTTTTTAGTTTTAAAATGTGAACACACACACGCATGCACACATACACATATTAGTTAATATATGAAGATTTGGGTTACCTGAAGACTTTCTCCAGGTGAAACAAATCCACGTCATCCAATTGCCACCATGCAGGATCCTCAAGTATACACTGGTGTACCAATAAAATATAGCTAGGTAGGGGTGTATTGAAATGTGTCTAATAATGTATTACTATGTCATACTCAAAGCTTTTGTTATTCTAGGTGATAGCCCTAGAGTTTTAATAGGTGATAGGGGTATTTATGTTATTGATAATAAATGTATAACGTATGAGTAGTGGTAACAAATTACATGCTTTTGATTAGCCACAAACCAGTGGGAACATAAAGTAACGGTACTAATTAGAACGAATTGAATAGAATGAGAATTTAAACTTGATTGAAGTGGCTGATAGCTTTAGCCACTAGTCCTCCACACTATCAATGCCACTCCTGAGCTGCCTCTTAACCTGTCGATTTTTGAAATGTTCTTAACCCCTATTGAGATGAATTTGTAACTGAGAGACTTGTTTAGACCTTGAGAGGGAAGGTAAATAGTGAGACAGCAACCGAGAACGTTCAGAACACTGTTTCCTGAAGGGTTACATTAACTGTCAGGATGTTGGACCGAGAGAGTAAGTTGTGGAACAGTAAAGTTCTTAGGCTCAGGTTATTTGACAGACAGGTACCAGGTGTAAGCTACCAGCACCAAAAGTACCATTCCACCCAATGCAGAAGAGCCAACACTCAGAGAAGGGTCCAAGGGCACTCATAAATCTGTTCTGGAATGCCTCAAATGCAGTTAGTAGCACCTGAGCCAAAGGCTAGGACAGCTGTCCATCATGAAGTTGTAGTTTTCCTGTTCTGTGTTTCTCTCATCACATTTTCTTTTCAGGACGGTCAATTCTTTTGATTATTGACAGATGACAGAGGCTGGTTCAGGTAATGATATTGAGGAGTTGGGGATGAAGGAGAAGTTAGTAGCATAATCGGTCCAGCCAATTACTTTATTCAATTTAGGGGTAAAGGAAAATTTGGAAACTCTGGAGCTTGGAGAAAGCGTGAGGGGCTATTGTCTGAGTAGCATTACGGCCGTAAGTACGTTGACCACATAGTTAAAAGGAGGTACACCCAGCGATGCCAGTCCAGTAATATTCGGACTTGATCAGGCATCCTTGAGATTAGTTCTCTTTCCACTAAATATTCTTGAGGTACCCGAATTATGGGTGGGAGGTCACTAGGGGAAAAGTACAACACCTAGGTCCCTTAGTCTGGAGTCTCCCAATATTAAACCTGAGTATTGGGAGACTGGGAAGACCGAACAGACAATAGCCCGCCCACAAGTGTTGATGAAAAGAACTGATGACATTATTAGAAGAGTGTATATTAACGCAAGCTGAAGGAGATTGTAAATGGCATTTATTGATAGACATAGGATGATGCTATTGATGAACATAAAGTGTTTAAATGTATTCTGAGTTTAAGGACATGCGTAGGACAGATGAACCTGTAAATCTTGAAGAACTGTAGTAGAGTATTCTGTATAGCTGATACGTGTTCTATTGTACTCTGTACCTTTCCAAATAATGTATTACATGTTTTACTGCACCCTTGAAGGGCATACAAAATGTTATCTCCAAGCTCCAGAAGTGTACGGTCTAAAGTAAAAGAAGAAATCGTTTTGAAGATTAAGACTCTCTTTTATGATAACTTGTTTAGATCTACAAACAGCGTGGTCATACCCCAAGGGGGACTTACATTACATAACAATGAAACGTGGTACTGAGATCCTGCATATAAAATCTTTAAGGTGATAATTTATTATACTATCAAAGGGTGGAACTGTCAAAGTCGTATAATTGGATGAACGAAAGTATATTGGTTAATATTGTTTTGCCGTGCGATTGCAATTCGTACGCCACGTAACACAGATCCGTACGTCACCTAGGACAGCGCTTGGTGCGATCGCACGGTAAAATACGCACGTACACACTCGTATTACAACATTTAGTTATTTATATAATTCATATTCATGCTAGTCCGGTACACTGTAATTTATGAGCAGATAGTATTTGGTTTATTATTAGTTTATATAATATGATTATATGTACACTTCAGTGATATTTAAGGTTCAGCTTATAGGAAAGGTGTCATGTCTAATATCATATTAATCCCATTTACATCAGCAGCTGTTCGGTGCATTCGGCGAAGAGATCGCACATTGCATACTCTAGTTATTGATGTTAGGGAATAAACCTTTAATATGATATTAACTGTCAAATGCTAATGGACTGATTGTAATTGGAGTTTGGCAGAAAGAACATAGCAGTTTGGTGGGAAGAACAGAGCTCATGCCCTGGAGAGACCCCCACCTTTGGATTCCTTAGATTGAATCAGCCTATGATGTGTAACCCCCTGGACCCTCCTGATGCCTGGACCAATAGAAGCAAGCTATATCACCTGCATTGTTTCACTGTATCTCTGGTCCCGTGAGAGTGCAGCGAGCGCATGCAATAGCAGCGGTATGCATTTATCTTTTGGTATTGGCTGTACTGTACTGTATTATATTACAATCATGTATTAAATTGTTAACTTGTTACATCTGCTAAAATAAATCACTTTGTGCGTTAGAAACACAATACAATCGCTTGGACAATGCTTATTTGAAAACGATACAATTACTTTAATACATTCTTGCATCTCATGACTCATTTTACATTGTTCCATGATGCAATGCTCATTGAAGGCAAACTAACTTAAAAAAACTTTTCCCAAATAACTTTTTATAGCAGCTTGGCTGACGTTTCAAATAATCTAATAAACTATGACCTGTGTCTCATGGTTGATTTACAAGCACTGCATATTTTGTACACAGAATAATGCAATTATAATAGTCTGTATAAATTTGGGAAGTGGTGCAATTTTACACTCCGTCTCTCCTTTTGCTAAGTAATCATTACAGCTATAGAAAGACACTGTGACTCCATTTAGGGGTTTGGGGTGGAAATGACAAAACTCACAAAACTGATTCTTAGTTATAACTTTGAACAAAATGAAATGATTATTGTTTCTGTAATGCAAGAAAAAAGAAAGTTGCAAGTCACAAACTCATTAAGTTTCTAAAAATATACACAAGTCATCTACTCTTAGAATGGCAATATAGTACAGATAAATCCCAAAGAATATTATACCATATCCTTTGTTCAGTCAAGGGAAAGTCTGTATATAGTATTGTAGAATAATTGTTCTGAATTAGACTTCAGACTGGTTGTGAAAGAGTTCATTACATAAATCAGTAACTCATAACCATACCTGCAGAAACTATTTTCAAAGTGGTGGTAACCGGTATCCTGATGCTCGGGATACTGACACCAAGTATAACTAAAAAAAAAACACGAATACATTAATAAATGATATAATTAAAAAACACCCTCACCTTTACAGCGATGGCGGAGATTACCCAAAGTAGTGGTATGCGACCTCTGCTATATCCGAAGTTGATAGATGCCGCCGCCACATTTTTACGTCACTGAACACGCCCACATCTAATTAAACAGGTATGTTATTCTTAGCGGTTAGGGTTAGGGTATTTCGGGAACTTACGTGACGTAAAAAACAGACGCTGCCATACAGCATCTTCGGATTTAGCACCTGTCGCATACTACTACATTCGGTAATCTACCCCGTCACTGCACAGGTAAGGCTACATTTTAATTATATAGCTATTAATGTGTTCGACTTTTTTCTGTACATATACTGGGTGTCGGTATCCACACGATCGGAATACCGTACCCCACCAATTCAAAGAATCACTTTGTCTCTATTAAGCAGTACTGAAGAAATGTTGTCTTTTCATATAAACTATTGGTAGTCTTAATTGTCTCCTTTTGAATTAGCTAATGATTCAGTTTAGCTGTGATCAAACATGCTACAGCCAGACAAAATGGAAAGAGTAAAAATTTTAATTAACTTTCTTTGAGGTGCCCAGCTACTTCTCATGCCAGCCGCTGGTTAATTGTCTGTGATTCTGCAAAAAAGACTTAATTATAAAATGATTATATTACTAACTAGAAAAAGTATGTAAGCAATTAAACGCTAATGCGTAAGACTACAGATAAACCAAAGAACTCAATTACAATTATAAGTAATTTAAAGTCTGCTATGGATTCAATATTTAGGTATAACTTTTAGGTTGTATGTTAAAAGCTAAAATAAATAATTGCAGGATGATACCACTTAAAAGTGAATTAAGAAGTTCTGGATTTGGAAAAGTAGGAATACGTACCTCAGAAGGAAATAAAAGCAAAGGTCGGTTGTTGATCTGCTTTATTATATTAGGTTGTAATATAATAAATACAAGAGTTTGCTTGCCATGTGTTTTGCATGAAGAACAAGAAAACTTTTGCACATGAATGAGCTCCATGTGAGAGTTAAACAAAACTGACTGAAGATGATTCCATTTATATAGTACATTCTACAAAATTACAGCTAGAATCTGATTGGTTGCTATAGGCAACATCTCCACTTTTTCAAACCAGCAGTTTAGTTTATGTCATGGACTTCTTTTGTTTGTGCTTCAGCCATTTATTTGAAATATTAGGTGTTGATGACTGCACCCTATTGAAAGAACATATGGTACTCTACACAGAGGCACATAGGGGTCATAGATTATTTCAGCATTGTGGTCATTTTGGAGGCACAAATGCAGCTATATTAGGCCAATTACCTAATTTTGCATAATTTATCACTGTGGGTGCAACCTGCATTTTCTTCAGAACGCAGATATAATTGACCTTCAAAGAAATTTTAAGGACATGTTACGCACAAAGCATAGGAAGAATATTAGTCTTAGTTGGATTCCTGAATTATTAAATGAGATATTCTTAAAAATGAATAGATAGTCATTTCCAGTGTTATTTTTAGAGTCCACTATGTTCTGAAATTTAACTTGAATGAGCTCACAGGATCCTATACCTTGAGTTTGTCACTGACACATCCCTAGAAATATAGTGTATTGCATGCATCATTACATCGTTTATGGTAACATTCTGATAAATGCTTACACTAGGAAACCAATAATTCAATTGTTCCAAAAAAGTTCAACATGCCCTCCAACATCACTGAACAATAAAGGTGTTATTGTCTGGCCATATTGATAGGGGTTTGTCGAAGTCAGATAATTGGATGTAGTCATTTCAATTAATATCAAACAAATATATGTCTTTGTCTGAAAATTATACGTATAGCACGTTACGGTGTAGAGGAGGGTATTCAACTACAACACGTGGCAATCATTGTTTGTTTTACATTTACACACATACCCACGTACATGCGCAGATATATACATGTTAGGGAAATCAAAGGTTCAGGTTTCAGAAAACATGTGCAGTTTAGTATCATTTTAATCCCCTATTTATCCGCAGTTGTCCGGTTCATTCGCCGAAGGGATCGCACATTGCATACTTTAGTTATCAATGATAGGGAATAAATGTTTAAAATGATACTGTCTGTGTAGTGTAAATAGAATAATTTAAACTGGATTTTTGCGGGAAAATCTGAGTGCATCTCCTGGAGAGCTGACCCCCACCTTTGGATATTTTAGTTTGAATTGGCCAATGATCTACATTACACTGGACCCTCCTGAAGCCTGGACCTATAGAAGCAAGCCACATCAAGTGCATTGTTATATTGTATTCTCTGACTGTATATAAGCAGGGGCTCTGGGCCCAGTGGACTTGACCATAGCCGTCAGACCTGAATGACTGTACACTGGATCCAGGGCGACTGCGATAAGTAACGGCTGTACATATATTATTCTGATTGTTATTTTGCTACTTTTGGCTATTAAATCACATTGTGCTTTGGAACCACACATCGGCAATCAACAATAGTTATTGGACAGCAACTAAACATACATAACAGGTTCTCCTTCACACATTTTAATATTGCTGTTACCAGTTCTAGTTGGCATCTACATTGCAGTGAATGTTAAGCAGAAAGTCACTGTGTACATATATATATCCTAGTCGGGTATCTGCATAATGTGACTGAATAGTACTCTTCTTTTAGGCTTCCTTTAGTGGGCATCTGTCGGTCCTTTGTGGCACCAATGGACAGAGGTACCAGGAGAGGATAATAATGACTAATAGCCATGTGTAAAATCAATATTAAACAGGCCAAGGCAGTAACAATGGAAATGGCAAAGTATATACTGTAGTCAGAAGAAGCCAGGTCAGTATATGAGCTATGGTCAGTATTGGCTGTTACTGTACATTCTATGTGGAGACAAGCATACAGGTAGTCAAACAGAAATATAACAATACAGAGATACAAAAACACACTCATGTGAATACTGTAGTTTAAATAGGCCTTTTGGTGTGCAGCTATGATACAACATCCATATATGCACAATCCACTAATGCAATTTTTGTGTAACATTTGTACAACAATTTCAATAAGTACACAAAAATGGTAATTTACAAACTAAAAAATGTGAAGGTGCAGCACATTTAACTCTGAAAAAGTGCCTATTTAATTAGTGGGCACATCCCTACTTTCCTCTTTTGGGAAGTTTCTGAGTGCTATTTATTTGCATGATGGCAGTACAGTATAGAAATGTCCCTACCTATTGTAGGTTAAACCATCATTTAAAAGTCCTTCCTGCAATCACTTGTAGTTCACTCCTTTAATAAGTACTTTGTCTCCTCAAATACAGTTAATTGGAACCTCAATCATTCCTTAAATAAGTCAAGTGACAGCATTACTATCTTTATTTCATGTTACATTTGTACATGTTAATGTTTTTTATATTGGTATTTTATGTGACTTAATTTTATTGGAGAAGATCTCCTGTTTATGCTTTCCTATTTTACCCACATAATCTTTTTGGTTACACAGAGCAGCCAGATCCTTAAAACACCTCAGAAATTTCAATATATAAACTTTTGAACACTACCGTGAATGGGATGCCTTTTGCATTATTTTACGTATATGCATAAAGAAAGTGCATTATTATGAACTAATAAAATCAAAAACCAGGATGTGTAAAAAATGAAAATGTAAAGTGCTTATATTTGAAATAAAGATAGCTCCTATTTTTCATTAATATCTTGAGTTATTTAACACATAAATGAGTATCTTACAAAAGTGTTTTTGGTGAAAGAAGGAAATGCCTCAATTAAATATAGGGCATGGGTATTTCTGGCCAAATCACATTATTTAATGCAATCGACTGGTAGACTTCATATTAGTGCATAACAGGTCAAAGGAACATTACATGAATTAATTTGGGCTGACCACATGGCACTCATATTCATTCATGTCTTGCCTCAGCAGCCAGGTATGTTCTGCCAATGCTGACCCTCCAAACCAATTGCTTTAAGTAATGTGATTTGGCTGGGGATATCAATCCCCTTTAAGGGGGTGGTTTAAATGTATTAGTATGCAAACATTTTAAGTGCGCATTTCTGTCTCAAACCACAAGCCTGCAAAGGGTAGTTGTAAGTGTTTAAACAGGCTAACATCAAAAAGTGCTCTAATACTTTTGACTATCTAACAAATAGGAGAATGTGTGTATTGTACTAAGTCTTCACATTTGTTGTATTTTATAAATGTTAGATCTGATGCTATTTCTAAAAATGCTTACTATTTATCATCATCATCATCATTTATTTATATAGCGCCACTAATTCTGCAGCGCTGTACAGAGAACTCACTCACATCAGTCCCTGCCTCATTGGGGCTTACAGTCTAAATTTCCTAACTCACACACACACACACACACTGACTAGGGTCAATTTGATAGCAGCCAATTAACCTACCAGTATGTTTTTGGAATGTAGGAGGAAACCGGATGTAAGGAATTACTTTGACATTTGAACCTCCAACCACTAGAGGTCTCGGTATTTGCAAACTTGCCCTTAAATTTGCCCTTATCCAAGATGGCCAGTTTGGAATCAAAGAGAAACCATCTTGGATCCTTCTCCCTATTTGGGCCTATAAATGGCACTTTCTGGTTCAGACCTATGCTTGAGTATTCTGCTTGCTCAGCTCCTGCTACCTGCTTCTCTACCTTGCATCTGTGACTACCTGCTTGTGTACCGACCCGGCAAACGTCTGACTACCCTCTTGTGTACCGACCCGCAAACGTCTGATTACCCGCTTGTGTACCGACCCGGCTAACATCGGACTACTCTCTGGATATCTACTCAGCTATTGGGCTTCAGATAATACCACCAGTATCATTACAGCGGAGTACCTGGAGGAGACCCACGCAAACATACAAACTCCTCACAGATATAGATGTATCTCATTAATCTAAAAAGATACAACACTTATATTTTAAAAACCTTCTTGCAATATTTATATACAGATATTTTCTACACTATATCATCTGAGTTATGCTGGACAATGGGAAGTCCTATATCCCAGAGAAACTGACCACTGCTATTGCTCAGTGTTCCCATGGGGAAAGGACTTGACCAATTTCTAGATTTTTAGAGAATCTGCCCTTCTATCATCTCACGTAGCACTTGCTTCATTGACTGATAGTGCCTCCATCACTTAATTATAACTGATTGTCAATGTAACCATTATTCCCAATGAAGAAATGTGCCATTGTTTTGCTGTAACACAACTGCAATGGTGGGCAGCACATTATTTGTAAGATGACTGGAAATTAGCTGAGAACCATCATTTTATGAAGTCCCTGTTAAGGCATATCTTTAAGAAAGAAACAACACATTATTTCAAAAATGCTCTTGTAATTCCACAAAGAAATGTCAAGAGTACAAAAACACTCCAGTCTATAGTTGCCAAGTACCAGACCACAAAAACATCCCAAAATCCAGTATTGCACACAAAAAAAGCATACTTATAAACAAGATATAACCCAATCATGTAATTTCTGATTCTCCCCAAACCTTCAATAATGATCTTCCACCATTAGTTGACCACTTAAATTCTGTGACATTTCCTGTACGAGAGTATTATAAATAGGTTATGTAGATTTTTGAGAGGGTCAGGGGTGTTTTTCATCTTTTCAACTTTTCAGTCTACACTCAGTAGCTCCTATCTCATGCACTGTAACAGTAACAGTGAATGTTGTGCAGAGGATGGTGGAGTAGAAAGAGGTTCAGATAGTGCACTCTAAAAGTTCTAATTTCATTTGGATATACTTTATATTTTTACGATGAGAATCATATTGGTATCAATTTGGGAAAATTTGGAAAATAAGAATTTCTCTTTGTACATTTTCACTGTATTTTTATTAGAGATGGGCGGGCTCGGTTTCCTGAGAACCAAACCCGCCCAAACTTTGCCTATCCGAGTACCGAGCCGAGCAGGCTCGGTACTCTCCCGCCCGCTTGGATTCCAAATCGAGCCCGAACGTCATAGTGACATCGTCGGATCTCAGGGCTTGGTTCTCGCGATATTTGAAAATTATAAATACTTGCCTCCACAGCAATCCATCGCCATTTGACAGAGGAAGAGAGCAGGGTGTAGTCTCAGGCTGATTAGAGTAGGGACAGAGAATACAATTCTGATTAGAATTCTGATAACAATTGATAGAGAAGAGAGGAGGATAGAGGAGTCTTTTTTTTTTTCCAATATTTGGCACTACAAGTGCTTTGGGGTGTCCCCCATTCTTTTGCATTAATATTTCTCGCTGTCAAAAGTACTATTTTTCAGCAATCTGAAAAATAATTTTGAGCACTCCCAAGTGCTTTTGGGGTGTCCCCCATTCATTTGCATTAATGTTTCTGGCTGTCAAAAGTCCTGTTTGTCAGCAGTCTCAGAAAATAATTTTTAGCACTCCTAAGTGCTTTTGGGGTGTCCCCCATTCTTTTGCATTAATTTTTGTGGCTGTCAAAAGTCCTGTTTGTCAGCAGTATCTAAAACAATTTGCAGCACTACAAGTGCGTTGGGCTCATAATGGATTCTAAGCAGTCCACATATGAGCAGAATCAGCAACCAGGTTCTGTCACCAGTCCTGATGGTAGTGTTCCCAGTACGTCATCTGGGAAAGGCGATGTCAAACTACACAGTCTTTTGAAATCAGTCAAAAAAAACACACGGGCAAAAAAAAATTACCGCGTTGAGGCGCAAAAGAAGTGTAACTGAGGAAAAGTTAAGTACCGAAAAAAAAAATTGCCAACATGCCATTCTATACACCCAGTGGCAAAGAGAGAATGAGGCCTTCACCTTTATCTATTAGTGGCAGATCAAAAAATGCTACCGAGTTTACAAGTGGTGCACAACTACTGTTACTATGGGGAGACGTATGTGGGGTTAGACGTGTGTGATTTCTACACTAAGTGGGATTTTCTCACAAAGTGGACGAAAATGCACAGTTAGACAACACAGTTGGCCAAACATTGGACTACATTTGACTTGATTTTACTCCCAGCAATAAGCTGCATCTGCCACAGCCTATTTCTGCACTACTTGTCTATTTATATGGAAGACTGCTAAGAGGTAATTCTTAAAATACCCTTGCTTGTTGCTTTTACCCCTTTTATCACAATGTTTCACAAATTGCTTTTCTTAGTCTCATTTCATGGCATGATCTTTAGGACTGTGTCATCTTTCACCCCTCCACCAACACACAAATTTGTTCATATTGCACCTGCATTACTCCACTCACCTCTATTTAACACCCATGAACTGTTATCCTATTTATTATCTCTAACAAGTACAGCCTCCACCTGTCGCCAGAAAATAAAAGGCCACACATCTTACAATCCCCTTGCCTATCTTTCACTCACTCTGCTTCTATTAGCTGGTGATATATCACCTAATCCAGGTCCCCCACACTCCTCACACACACATACATCAGAACACTACCGTTCTATAGCAAACCTCAAACACATCACCTGTCTCCCCTCTCTTCCCAAGTCCTTTAAATGTGCCCTTTGGAATGCACGCTCTGTTTGTAACAAACTTACCTCCGTTCATGATCTCTTCCTCTCAAAAAACCTCAACCTTCTGGCAATAACAGAAACATGGCTCATGCAATCAGACACTGCCTCACCTGCAGCACTTTCACATGGTGGCCTCCATCTCACCCACACCTCCAGACCTGAAGGCAGACAAGGAGGTGGGGTTGGACTACTTCTCTCCCCACAGTGCACATACACAGTTCTACCAAATGTCCCATCACTCACGTTCACATCTTTTGAAGTACATGCTATTCGCATTTTTAATCCATTCTCCCTACGTGTTGCGGTGATCTATCGTCCCCCTGGAGCACACCAACAATTTATTGAGGATTTCTCTGCATGGCTCCCTCACTTCTTATCTTCAGACATCCCCACCATCATCATGGGTGACTTCAACATCCCCATTGATAACCCACCTTCCAAAGCTGCTTCCAAACTACTCTCTCTAACATCCTCACTTGACCTCTCCCAGTGGATTGAATCATCTACTCATAAGGATGGCCACTGCCTTGATCTTGTTTTCTCTAGACTATGCTCAGTTTCTAATTTTATTAATACACCCTTCCCCCTCTCGGATCATCACCTTATCAGCTACACTCTCACCCCCACTGCTCTAACCTCTCTACTGTCTAACTCAACCAAGCCTCCTCATACTCGTAGAAATCTTAATTCTATTAATCTTCAACAATTTTCCACCTCTCTCCAACACCTTCTCTCCCCTATCTCTACATTCTCATCCCCTGAGATGGCAGTACCTCATTTTCACCTAACCTTAGCAACGGCCCTTGATCAAATGGCTCCAGCGACACTTCATACTACACGTCGACTTCGATGTCAACCGTGGCACACCAAAGCAACACGAAATCTTCAAAAACTGTCCCGTAAAGCAGAACGTCACTGGCGTAAATCTCGAAGCTCTAATGACTTCTTCACATATACTTCTGTCTACCATTCCTATCGAAATGCTCTGGACACTGCAAAACAAACATACTTTCAATCTCTTATCTATGCTCAGGCTTCTAACCCCAAACACCTTTTCAATACATTTAATCATCTTCTCAATCCTCCCACCCCGAACCCTCCATCTACTATCAGTGCTCAGGATCTTGCTTCCTACTTCAAGGACAAGATTGACAAGATCAGACTAGAAATGGTATCCTCTTCCTCAACAAGCCATCAGCTCATTTCCTTCCCACTACCCTCTGACACCCTTTCTTCATTTGACCCCACAAATGAAGAGGAAATTTCTACGCTCTTCTTATCTTCCTACTCTACCTCCTGTCCTCTTGATCCTATTCCCTCGCAAATTGGTAGATCCCTGTCTTCTGTGCTCATTTCACCTCTAACTCAAATCTGTAATCTCTCACTCTCTACTGGCATCTTTCCATCACTATACAAGCATGCAGTGATTACTCCTATTCTAAAAAAACAAAACTCCGACCCAAACTCTCTCTCAAATTACCGTCCCATCTCTCAGCTCCCTTGCCCCTCCAAGCTTCTAGAGAGACTTGCCTACACTCGCCTCACACGCTTTCTTTCCGCAAACAACCTGTTGGATCCTCTTCAGTCTGGCTTTCGTTCTCAACACTCCACAGAGACTGCGCTGACCAAGGTTGTTAATGATCTGATCACTGCTAAGACTGAACGCCATTACTCTCTCCTAATTCTCCTTGATCTCTCGGCTGCATTTGACACCGTTGACCACTCTCTTCTCATACAAACGCTGCAATCCCTAGGTCTTCAAGACACAGTTCTATCCTGGTTCTCATCTTACCTCTCTAATCGCTCTTTCACTGTTAATTTCTCTGGAGCCACCTCTGCTCCACTTCCCCTATCAGTTGGAGTACCACAAGGCTCGGTGCTAGGTCCTCTGCTGTTCTCTATCTATACCGCTTCTCTTGGAAATCTAATAAGTTCCTTTGGCTTTCAGTATCATCTCTATGCGGATGATACCCAAATCTATCTATCCTCTCCTGATATCTCGACATCTGTGTTGTCCCGTGTAACTGACTGTCTTTCTGCCATTTCATCTTGGATGTCCTCTCGTCAACTCAAACTTAATCTTTCTAAAACAGAGTTAATAATATTCCCACCCGCCAACAAGAGCATACCTGACATTTCTATCTCTGTTGATAACATGACCATAAATCCCACCCCACAAGCTTGCTTCCTAGGTGTAATCCTTGATTCACGCCTATCCTTTGTTCCCCACATTGACTCTATATCTAAATCATGTTACATACATCTAAAGAACATTTCCAGAATCCGCACATATCTCACACAAGACACTGCTAAAACCTAAATTCATGCACTAATCATCTCCCGCATTGACTATTGCAATTCCCTCCTTACTGGTCTTCCCAAAAACAGACTCAAACCCCTAAAATCTATTTTGCATGCTTCGGCAAGACTGATTTTCCTTGCAAATAGCTATTCCTCTGTTGAATCACTCTGTATGTCTCTACACTGGCTGCCTGTCTTCTACCGAATCCAATATAAAATACTTTTACTAACCTACAAGGCCATCAACAAAGCTGCACCAACATACATCTCCTCTCTTGTCTCAAAATATCTCCCAACTCGGCAACTCCGTTCTGCAAAAGATCTGCGTCTCTCATCCACCCTCATTACATCCTCCCATTCCCGGTTACAGGACTTTTTTCGGGCTGCACCCACTCTATGGAACTCTCTCCCTCGCACAATAAGACTCTCCTCTGTTCTACAAACTTTCAAGCGTTCTCTGAAAACCTACCTATTCAGACAAGCTTATAATATTCCTCAACCACCATCTTAACCTCACTACCTTTAGCCTGTTACACAATTTCACACAAGACAACTACCCCCGGACCAACATTGTTGTGTGACAGGATCATTTAGCTTATGAGTCACCTTACCTTTGCAGTCTGGCTGGGCCAAGATGCAAAATGTATACTTAACCTCATGTGTCAATCTCCCATTGTCCCATAGATTGTAAGCTTGCGAGCAGGGCCTTCTCACCTCTTTGTCTGTTTTACCCAGTTTGTTTATTAGTTTATTACGTTTGTCCCCAATTGTAAAGCGCTACGGAATATGTTGGCGCTATATAAATAAATGATGATGATGATGATGATGTTACGCGTCAAAGCCGAGCTGCAAGATAACAGAAAGGCATTAGAGGACAATGTTTGCTCTGAATCACAAATGACACCAATCCCTGTGGAGAGTCCATCCAACAGTGGGATGTCTAATCGTGAGAATTCTGTTAGTGTACCCATAAAGAGGGACCCTTTCAGCAGTTCTGCTGATGTGTGCCTGAACAGCCCGAATGTAGCCGGTGATACACAAATTGAGGATGCCACTTTGGAAATAGAAGTGGATGAGGGGGAGATTTGTGGAGGTGATGAGGGCGCTAATGAGGATGTTGATGGGGATAATGTTGTTTTTGTCAGTCCAGCACCAGTGGCAGCAGTTCTGGCACGTGACAAGAAAAAGGCCATTGTCATGCCTGGGCATAAAACAAACAAAATCCACTTCTTATGTGTGGAATCATTTCTACCCCAATCCATACAACAACTGTATAGCCATTTCTAGTGTATGTCAAGCCACAGTCAGTCGAGGGAGGGACCTTAACCATTTTGGAACCTTGTCTATGTTACGCCATTTGACGAGAGTTCATGGCAAAGTGTTGGGAAAAGCTGAAAGTTCTTCCAAAACAATTACAATTACACCATCATCAGCTAGGACCCTCCGCTCACCAACATCCCAACGGCTACAAAAAACACCCACTACACCATCCTCATCAATATCCTCAGTAGCGCTCAGAGTTAGCCCTGCATCCCAATTATTAAGGCTGGATGACTCCTGCACTAATATTGATTCCTCTGAAGAAAGCATTAGTCCCACTTCTGCTGCTGTTTCTGCTGCTGGGGGTGAATCGTCAGCCCAGAGGAAGGCCAAGAAAAAGAGCAGTCCTACATTTCAACAATTAACTGTGAAACAATCATTTGCTAGAGAAAGCAAATATGACAGCAGTCACCCAGTGTCCACGTTACAGAATTCCATCATGACACCATTTTTCCGGTAAAGCTATTCCACAACTATACCAAAAAGTGTGTACAAATGTAGAGATTGCGCTGAAAAATGTCACTCTGCCCACTGTCCACTTAACCACAGATATGTGGACAGGTGGAAGTGGTCAAATCAATGACTATATTATTATTATTATTATTAATTTTTATTTATAGGGCGCCACTAGGTGTCCGTAGCGCCGTACAGGGACAAACAAAGTTACAATACAAGGTGAGACAGTACAGTAAACAATAAGCACAGTAACTCGATGAGCTCAAAGCACAGCTAGAGGGGCGGGGGAGGGGAGAGGGGAAGGTCCTGCATACGGCTGAGCCCGAGAGGGAGGGCCCAGATGACAGGGAAACCCCCAGAGGGGAGAGGAAGGAGCGAGAGGGGACGGGGGGGAAGAGGGTCCTCGAGGAGGAGGGCTAGGTAGAGTTAAGAGTGGTGAGGACAGGAGGAGAGATGACCCTGCTCAGAGGAGCGTACAATCTAAGGGGTGGGGTAGACAGACAGAGAGACACGGGGGAGAGAGTGACAGATAAGGATAAGGGAAGGGGAATGAAGGGGAAGAGCTAGAAGAAAAGGTAGGAAATTAAGTGGGAGAGTGGAAGGCTTTAAGAAAAAGGTGGGTTTTTAGAGCCCGTTTGAAACTGGACAGATTAGGAGAAGTTCTGATAGAGGGAGGGAGCTTGTTCCAGTGGCGGGGGGCAGCGCGGGCGAAGTCTTGGATACGCGCATATATGACTGTGACAGCCCACTGGGTTGGTCATTCACCTTCACCAGCAGGAACAGCAGCAGCATGTACACCACTACGTAACATTTGGCACCGGCAGGCCACTCTTTGTATCACCGGCTTCACTAACAGGCATACAGCTGACAATTTGTTACGCAAACTAAGAGATGTGATTGATACATGGCTTATACCACTTGGACTCTCCCTAGAATAGGTAATTTCTGATAACGCCAACAATATAGTGCGAGCATTACAGCTGGGTGATTTCCAGCACATTCCCTGTTTTGCTCACAACATCAACTTGGTGTTGCAGAGCTTCCTACGAAATAACCGTGAGGTGCAGGAGATGCTTTCGGTGGTCCGTAAGATTTCAGGCCATTTCAGGCATTCGGCCACAGCATGTAGGAGATTGCAGCAGCTCCAAGAGCAGTTTAACTTGCCCTGCCACCAACTTAAGCAAGAGGTGGTAACTAGGTGGAATTCCACCCTCTACATGCTGCAGAGGATGGAGGAACAGCGCAAAGCCATCCAAGCGTTAAGCACAAGCCATGACATTGGGAAAGGAGGGGGCATGTATTTCACTCTTGCACAGTGGGGAATCCTTTCAGTGCTGTGCACGGTACTGAAACCATTTGAAGTTGTGAAGTGTGAAGTGAGTGCAGATTCTGCTAGTTTGAGCCAAGTCATTCCTTTAATTAGACTATTGGAAAAACAGCTTGAAAAACTGAGGGAGGAGATGAAAGCAAGCAATTCCGCAAAGTCTGTTGGCCTTGTCGATCAAGTACTTAATTTGCTTCACAATGATCCTTGAGTTATTAAGATCTTGAGCTTGGATCAGTACGTTTTGGCCAGTGTGCTTGATCCAAGGTTTAAGACCTACATTGAGACTTTGCTTCAAAATGAATGAAATGTGAACTTTTGCAAGGAGGTATTGCTCAGCAAGTTGTCCGCTGAACTGGGCCTTGGCTTGACGACGTGTCCTCCTTCAGTTTCTCAATCAGCTGCTGCTCGTAGAAAATTGAATTTTCCTAGGAAAAGCAGGGAGGACGCAGAGGGCAGACCAGAACAGTTCAACATCTGGGCTGGTTTGAAGGATTTTTCCAAAAAATGTGTGACCTTGCCCATAACTCTATCCAATATGAGTATTAACATGCAAAGGATGGTGGAGGATTAATTTCAAGAGGTAATTGATATGGAAATGTCAGACAGTCCCTTTCCTTACTGGAAAGAAAAGCAGGCCATTTGGAAACCCATGTACAAACTTGCTTTGCAATACTTAAGCTGCCCACCCTTCAGTGTGTACTCTGAACGAGTGTTCAGCACAGCAGGGAACTTAGTCAGTGATCGTCGTAGAAGGTTACTTCCCAAAAATGTGGAGAAAATGTCGTTATAAAAATGAACTACATCTTCCACGAGGAAGGCCTTCACCATCCAAGACGTCCAAGCACTGACTGTTCTCTAATGGCGGATTCAAGCGGCGATGAATTGATAGTCTGTGAGGATGACGTACACACTGATGAGGGTGAGGATGAAGCTGAAGATGATGACGATAACATCTTTTTAAAACTTTCTATGTAAGTGTAGGGTGCAATCTACCCCCAAAGAGGAAAGGGACTTGGGGCATTTCCATATCACGTACCGTCTTGAAAGGCTGCTGTTTGGGCAATTTCTCCTTAAGGGTAGGGTGTCATACACAGAGTGACCCCAAACTGTCTTTGTCCATTTCTCTTAATACTGTACAGTCTATAACGGCTGAATTTTTTGGTATTTAATACAAGTGGAGGGGGGCCTAGAGAGACAGAAACCAAACTGGCTTTCTTTATTTCAATTAATATTGTACAGTCTATAGCGGCTGAATTTTTTAGTATTTTCTACAGATGTAGGGGGGCCTATAGAGACAGAAACCAAACTGCCTTTGTCCATTTCTATTAATATTGTAAAGTCTATAACGGCTGAATTTTTTTTTATTTTCAACAACTGGAGGGGGGCCTAGAGAGACAGAAACCAAACTGCCTTTGTCCATTTCTTTACTTATTTAAGTATAAGTGTAGGGTGTAATATACATCCAAAGACGATGGCTGCATTGCCAATATTCATAGATGGAGAGGAAGACAATCTGGTTTGTGTGTAGAATTAATGAAGGCCTACCAGGAATGAAACTGTTTTTTGGATAATTTATTAGCTTTACAATTATATTACTTATCCAAGAAACAGGTGGAGCACTAAATTTGGTTATTTTAGGCCCAAAAACATTGATTTTAAATAACAAATAGCAAAACAAAACCAAACAAAACCAAAACCAAAACACGTATGGGCGGTTTTGCAAAACCAAAACACGAAGGTAATCCAGATCCAAAAACAAAAACAAAACCAAAACACGAGGGTCAGTGAGCATCTCTAATTTTTATTGTGGCTTAGTGTATGGTGATGATGATTACATTTAAACACTAAGAGCTAGATTTACTAAGCTGCGGGTTTAAAAAAGTGGGGATGTTGCCTATAGCAACCAATCAGATTCTAGCTTTCATTTATTTAGTACCTTCTACAAAATGATAGCTAGAATCTGATTGGTTGCTATAGGCAACATCCCCACTTTTGCAAACCCGCAGCTTAGTAAATCTAGCCCTAAGGGCCTGATTCATTAAGGAACTTAAATTAAGAAGTTTCTTATTTAAGTCTCCTGGACAAAACCATGTTACAATGCAAGGGGTGAAAATTAATTTTCTGTTTTGCACATAAGTTAAATACTGACTGTTTTTTCGTGTAGCACACATATACTTGATAGCTTATTTGTACACTGAAATTTAAAGTTGATATTTGTGTGCTACATGAAAATAAATAAATAGGTTATGTAGATTTTTGAGGGGGTCAGGGATGTTTTTCTTCTTTTCAACTTTTCAGTCTTTATATTTCTGTGACAGTCGTAAGAGCTACACTCAGTAGCTCCTATCTCATGCACTGTAACAGTAACAGTGAATGTTGTGCAGAGGATGGTGGAGTAGAAAGAGGTTCAGATAGTGCACTATAAAAGTTCTAATTTCATTTAGATATACTTTATATTTTTAGGATGAGAATCATATTGGTATCAAATTGGGAAAATTTGGAAAATAAGAATTTCTCTTTGTACATTTTCACTGTATTTTTATTGTGGCTTAGTGTATGGTGATGATGATTAGATTTAAACACTAAGGGCCTGATTCATTAAGGAACTTAAATTAAGAAGTTTCTCATTTAAGTCTCCTGGACAAAACCATGTTACAATGCAAGGGGTGAAAATTAGTTTTCTGTTTTGCACATAACTTAAATACTGACTGTTTTTTTCGTGTAGCACACATATACTTGATAGCTTATTTGTACACTGAAATTTAAAGTTGATATTTGTGTGCTACATGAAAAAACAGTCAGTATTTAACTTATTTTGAATGTGATGGCAGATTTATAGTTGGGGTAGGGCATGTCCTAGTTAGATCACCTTTTAAATTTCAGTGTACAAATAAGCTATCACGGTAAATACTGGCTGTTTTTTTATGTAGCATACAAATACTTATGTGTAAAATAATAAACCAATTTGCACCCCTTGCATTGTAATATGGTTTTGTCCAGGAGAAAACTCATTTTGTTGCATTACTTTCCTTACTGAATCAGGCCCTTAATGTACAATGAATGAATGATTCTGCCGGATGAATGATACTTCTCATGACATCTGACGTATTTTTATTTCTGTTTTGCCTTAGCGTTGCATCTTATCTGTGTAGTCAATTCATTTAAATAGCATAATACACATTTATAATGCATTTATTTGATAGAAAATAAATGTCTGATGGTTTGATTATATATGCTAAGTATGTAAGAGCATCTGGAAGTAACTTGGAAGCAACTTCTGACTTAGTTACAGGTCAGGGTTTTTATTTTACATCTTTCTCCTGTGACAACTGCATCTAAAACGACATTGGAGGCAGCAGTTTGAAGGAAGATCCTCTGGGTAAAGACCAGTGCTTGTAGAACTGGAGAGGAACAGAGGGCTAAGCAAAGATTTTACTAAGCGGTTTCTGCAGAGTCAGACCAGGCTAATCTATCTGGACAACGTTTTTTTTCAACATGTCTGTAGGTGAGCAGCTCTATTGGCGATGTGGCTAACGAATAGCCTGTAGAAATCTACTAAGCCTAGGAAGGTTCTTAACTGCAATTTCTTTTCTGGTCTTGGCAAATTTTTTTATGCCTTCACTTTGTCTAGTCAGTGTTTTATTCACCCTCACCCAACAACGTACCCCAAATTCTTGGCTTCTCTCATGCCTGTGGCACATTTTTCTGAATTAGCTGTTAGTCCTGCAGACCTTAATGAAGCTAAGACCGCCTCGACTTTGGCTAGATGTGATTTCCAGTCAGGGATATAAAGCAGTATATCATGTAAATAAGGGGCTGCATAAGCTGTATGGGATTGTAGCAACTTATTCATGGCCCCATGCAATGCAAAGGGTATGACTTATATTGGAAGAAACCATCAGGGCTGGAAAAAGTGGTATTTTTCTTGGCTGAGGAAGTAAGGGGAACTTGCCAATGCTCTGTGGTTAAGTCAAGAGTAGTTAGCGAGTTACTGCTCGTTAGATTTACTACCAGTTCGTCCACACATGGCATTGGGTAGGCATCAAACCGGGATACGCCGTTTAGCTGCCTAGGGTCATCGAACAACCTAATACTTCCATTGGACTTCAGACATAGACAATAGGGCTGTTTCACTCACTAGTGGATTCCTAAATTACATCCAGCTGGACCATCTTCTCAATAACCTTTCTCACATCAGCACGTCTGGCTTCTAGAATGTGCTACAGCTTCTGCCTTATGAGAATCCTGCTGGGGTGACAATGTCATGTTCTCACTACCCAAGGAGTGTCCTCATCATACCAAGGTTTAAAGAGATTGACATGGTATATTTGCTCCTTTCCACCCCAGCCCCCCCCCCTTCCCTAGACTGACAGCCTCTAGGACTTCATATGAGGAGAAAAGTTTTCTTTCCTGGGTTGGAACCATGACTAGGATCTTGTCCCCAAGCTTGAAAGATCAAATTACAGCACTTTTATCATAACTTCTCTTCTGCCATTCCTGAGTCTCTTTTACATGTTGTTGTACAATGAGTCCTATTTTCCAAGCCACTCATACATTTAGGACACAGATTATATCATATTTGGCTCCCTCAGACCTTGCTGCTCCCATCCTTCCTTTAACATATCCTAACAAGATACATCTGGGTTTTCTCCCAAAAAATAATTCAAAGGGACTAAACCCTGTTGAGGCCAGAAGTGCCTCATGGATGGCAAGCATCAAATAAGAATAAGAGTGTCCCAATCTTTTTTTCTTCCAGCACGGCTTTCCTGAGCATGTGTTTTAATGTGCAATTAAAGCATTTCACCTATCCATCTGTTTGTGGATGGTATATGGAGGTGTGAAGAGCCGTCACCCCTAACAACTATCACATGTCTATCAGCTTTCACATGAATGGGATGCCCGGGTCTGTGACAATTTCCTTGGGTATTCTCAACCATCTGAACATCACTACAAGTTCTTTAGCTATGGTGCTGGACTTTATGCTCCATGGGAGGAACTGTCTCTGGATATCTGGTCGCATAGTCAAGTACCACAAGTATATATTGGTGCCCATGAGCAGATATCTCCAGTGGTCCCACAAGGTCCACAGCTGTCCATTCAAATGGAATTTGTTCTATTGGTATTGGGACTAGAGGTCCCTGTACATGGGTTTGGGACAGGTTCTCTGACAAATGGGACAGGACCGGCAATACCTTATGTTGTCTTTTGTACACCAGGCCAGTAAGACCTAAGCAGAACTTTTTCCCATATTTTATCCTCCCACAGGTGTCCCCCACAGACATTCGTATTTGCTGCTTTTAACACTAGGGGTTCATGGACCTGAGGAACCATTAACTGTTCTACAATAGCAACTCTGTACAGAATGTTATTTTTAACAGCAAAATATGGTATACCTTTTGCAGGCTGGGTGGCTTATGCTACACCTTTCACCTCAGTCACATTTTTAAATCATGTTCTAATGTTGCATCACTAAGTTGGTCACGAGGAAAGTCCTGCAGAGAAACAAAATTGGTATTGAGGCCCAGTCCGTATCCTCTGTGACAAGTGGGGGGCTTATCCGCGACTCACCAGCCAATGCTAGGTGAGTGCTTTTTGGAACTCTTGCTGTGCCTCCCAGGATGGAATTCCAGTTTGGCGGTTCCCAAAGATTGAGGTGCAAATGTTGTGGATTCCTTTTCTTAGGCAGATCCTTTAAGACCAGGCTTCCAACATTTGCATCAGTTGCCAGCATATCCGGCCAGACCCACTCACTGAGGACCTCTTTAAACTTTGGGAAATCTCACACCAGAATGAGTGGTTATGGGAGTTTAGGTGCTATGCCAGCCACCTACATAGCAGTTTGTTTTTTGAGTGTTACTGGCAGAAGTGTTCTCTCATAATCCTCAGTCGTCCCATGTACGCAGAGGACCATCATCTAGGGCAACTGAATAGTTATGGTTTTGGGCAAGGCAGAGCTGGAAACCAGTGTAAGTTCACTCCCAGAGTCAACCAATGCCAAGACAAGGTTTTTGTTGATAAATACAGTCACCTGGAACAAACAAGGACTTTCTGATGGGCCTGCTTTCTCAACAGCTTGAGAAAGCAGGCCCAACATGGGCAACAGAACAGTCCATGGCTTTCGCTAGTTTGGGACACTCTACCCTAAACTGGTCTGGCTCACCACATTTGAAGCACTTCAGATTATACACCATTGCAACTAACCCTCTGTCCATAGCAGTTTTGTCAATGGGCCCTGTAGAGAGGATTGGTAAACCTGGCTTTTAATGTGGCATCGGCTTTGGCACAAACACAGGTGCTTTGGTCATTTAATGTAGAGGAGAAACACTCTCCACCATTGTGGCAAACTCTTCATAAGTGTGTGGGTCTGATTGCAGCAGACACCTTTGCAGACCACGGTTCATCCCCTGGATGCAGTAATCTATCGCCAGAACTTTCAATAATCTGGGTAGGGAATGTCTCCTCAGACTGCTGCCATTTTTTAAAACTTATGGAAAAGTCAGCTGACTGTTCTCTGACCAATTTTTCTATATCATAGCGCCATTCATGATAGTGCTGGGCCCGGCTTGGCCCAGAAATCCCAATGTAAGTCGATATCTCAGACTTTAGACAAGGATAATCAGAGGCCTGGTCTTCATCCAGATACATATAAGCTCGCTGAGCTTCGCCAGTCAGATATAGCACCAGACTCTGACCTTAAACTTCAGGCAGCTCTCTCAAAGGGCAACAGATATGCTGCTATGTCATCAGCTAGCGACATTTTCTACAGAGCCGGACCAGGTGGTTCATTTCTGTCACGCCTCACCTGGACTAACTCTTCCCTTAACAGACTGGTGTTTTCCACCTGTGCCTCTGCGACATGTAGCACCTGGGATTACTGCTCTTGCTGCAGAGCAGCCACATTCACAAACGTTGTTCATGTTAGCGTCTACGTTGGGTAGTGGAAACGTGCTTCCCAGGATGCCATATGGACAGAAGGCAAACTGGCGGAAGCAGTGTGATACTCTGGGCTATGTTCTGCTGGGAAACCTTGAATCCTGGCATTCATGTGGATGTTACTTTGACACATACAACCTACCTAAACATTGTTGTAGACCAAGTACACCCTGTCATGGCAGGTTAATGCTCCCTGCCACACTTCAAAAATTGTTCAGGAATGATTTTAGTAACATGATAAAGTGTTCAAGGTGTTTACTTGGCCTCCAAACTCCCCAGATCTCAAACAGATTGAGCATTCCAAATGTAAAGGACTGCGGAATTTGCTGGCGCTATATAAGTAAATGATAATGATGATATGCGGGGTGTGCTGGAAAAAACAGTCAGAGCCATGCCATGGAGGGCCCACCTTCCAAGTTATAGGACTTAAAGGATCTGCTGCTAATGTCTTAGTGTCTGATACCGCAGGACAACCTCAGAGATCTTCTGGAATCCATGCCTAGATCGATCAGAGCTGTTTTGGTATATATATATATATATATATATATATATATATATATATAAAATGTATGTGTGTAACCCCCTGTCACTGGGTGACGTATGGGGTGTAAAGGTTACACAGTGCACCTCCTTCTGAAGCCCTGGCTAGCTGAGGGAATGGGTTTAAATGAAAAGGGGGTCCCTGCACATGCAGGTGTTTCTTTGTTAGTAGTGGGACACAGGTGATGTCACTTTGTGGTGCAGTGCAATAAAAGTCAGAATAATTTGGACGGCAGACCATCTCTATCACGAACTGGACTCAATATTTACACTCCTCCTACTCCAGCACGATTATCATAGTGGTTGCAGCAATACAGAACTATATACAGCTCCTTTCTCTCTCCAGCACAGTTCTTATTGAGCAATATGAATATGGTTGCAAGTATCTCCATACTCCTCCTGCACAGTTCTTAATGTTATCTAGATGTAATATAACATTTTTCATTTTTCATGTCTCCTACACTGCAGTACTTCATACTTCACTGCAGTTCACCCTTCTCTGCAGGGGCACTCACATGTATGCTAATAGGCAGGCAGCTTCTCAACGCAGTTCTGACACATGCTGCGTAACTCTCAACTGCAGCTCACCCCTCCTCTGCATGGATGATTTCTCCTATGGGCTCTGACACTTCTCTCTGTGTACGCAATCTCCATTTCTCTTTCGGGGTCCTTCCCCTTATGGGCTCCCCCACACTTGCTTAGCGGACAGTAGTGATTGTCTCTTGGTAGCAGCCGCCACTTACCCGCTCCTGGGCAATGCCAGGGCAGCCTGGGACCTTCCTCCCCACTCTCCCAGCTTCCCAGCTACTAAAATACATTTATTCTCTCCCTGTCTCCTCTGTATATCTCTCTTGCTGACAGCCCCTACTTCTTCTCACCCAGTCTCTCACAAGCTGGGCTGGGTTATCACCATAGCAACCAGCTTGTGTCACCTTTCACAAACACCTAACTCACCCTCCAGAGGCCAGGGCCATCTTTTCCATTGGGCATGATGGGCAGCTGCCCGGGGGCCCCACGGGCAAGGGTGCCCCATAGGCACGGCTCTTAATGAGAATAAATAGTCCTGCAAAAGAAAAAAACCTGCAAAAAAAACCTTCAAGGGTCACTGAGCAAGTACATCTATCTATCTCTATCTCTATCTCTATCTCTATATCTGTATCTGCATACATCTATATATCTATATCTATATCTATATCTAGGGGCCCGGGTGCACTGCTTTGCCCGGGGGCCCATAATGTTGTTAAGATGGCCCTGCCAGGGGCAAGGGACCCTGGAGGGAACATAGACCCTAACTGTGTTCACTGCAGGATTTACTAGAAACACCACTAGGGGGCATTTTAAGGCTGAATATATAGGGCCTGAGTCATTAAGGGACGCAAAATGAGCGCAGCGTACGTACGTGCACTAATGCACGTACCTGGTGGGTGCGAACGGCCGAAGTCATCAAGCTGCGTATTCTCACATACGCAGCTTCATGACTTGCGGCGCAAGTGTTCCTATTCTACCCGTTTACGGGCGTACAAGCCAGCACATACTTGCATAACGTGCAGAAGCAAACGCAACGCTGTTTAGTGCATAGTAACATCATTGGTGTATCTCTCAATTGTTGAATCATGGTGCTGGTTGCAATTAACCATAAAATATATATTCCCCTTGTTATGCTACTTGGTTTACCCTGTCAAGATGTTTTAGTTTTGATGTTTTAAATTTATTAATATTGAAATATTTTCAGTGTTTTATCAGTATATCATGTATATTTGATGTGGTTTTATAATGTCATATGTATTATAATATATATATATATATATATATATATATATATATATATATATATATATATTATATTATATAAGCCTTTGGTGTGAGCTGGAAGGAAAAGAATATGGACAGGAATGAAGTAGTTATTCAAATAAAATATGTTTCCAATCCAGAGATTTTCAACAAAGACTTGCACAGACTTCTCAGACTTGTCCATTGCATCCAGGAGACTCAAAAGGATCAGGATACGCCTAAATACTTTCTCAGGCAATTGTTATATGATATGTGTAAATTATAGTACAACCTTCTTTTGTTGAAACACAAAGTACATCTCTGGTCTGTTTAAGATCAGAGTTTTCTGCATAGAAAAATAGTGGAAGCTTATTATTTTGTAAATAAACAATGATCCCATTTTATTTCTTTAAGTCTCTTTTGGTGAAGGAATTTTTTTATTACTTTATTAACCTATATTGCACCAATGAGGTTATGCCGCTAGCCCTGTTTTCCCTGTGTATCAGGTTGTGTCTTGGTTCTGTTTTCAGTATATGTTTTCGAAAGAGGTTATGTCGTACATAACTGTTATTTCTTTGGGCCCTTGTCACATTATCTCCCAGATGTAAGGTGTGACCCTATTGGTCGGCCTCTTCTCCATTGGCTTTTAAACAACAGCTTGACTTAAGTGTATAATGCGAATACGTAAATTTGTATCACACACATACCAGTTTTTCTTTAAACAAAACATTTTTAATTTATAAACTAAAACTATGAACAAATGTCAACTAAGAAACAAACAATAAATCAATGAAAGTTATTTATTTATTTTTTTAGATATTTAATTTTTTTTTTACATTTTTTTGCTTCTTCTTTATGCTTTTTATATTTTTTTTTCTTGTTTTTTTAGTTCAGCGAGAAGCCAAATCAGATTATCTCTGACAGATAGTGAAAGGGATGGGCCATGCGCATGAGAGCTTACAACCTAAAGGGAAGGGGGAGACACAAGTAATACGAAGTATATAGTATTATATTGTTTTGGTGTATACATTAACTTTCTGGCATATTTTGCCAAGGAGAAAATCTCACCCTCTAGGGTGTATTTTTAAAGCCTGCCAGCTGAGTTTGCCTGCGGACAAGACAAGAATTGGTGGGAGGACATTTTTCCCATTGTGGGAACTTAGGATGCCTTGTACTGTGAATGGGCAGTGAAAACTGTTTGTCATGTTCTACGTCTGTCTTGTCAAAAAAATAAAACAACTCAAGTATACGAAAATTACGAGGTAATGTACTTACTTTCCTCAACCAGCACTGGTGGTTTCCGCGAGGTGGATTCTGATTGGCTCTGGAAGAGCTTCCAGATCATCGGCCTGCGACAAATCCATCACCACCGCTGACTCCACCTGTGGCTGTTGGCTTCCACCTGGCGAGTCCGGTGTCACCACCTGTTCATGTTGGCGGTGGTGTTGGGAGCTGCGTTGGTGTCCTGTTGGAGACCATTGATGTGTTATCTGACGTGTATTTTTGCAATTTATTCAACATACACAGCGAATACATACATACATGCAGCGAATGGTAGCTTTGAATGCTAAAATGGAACTCATGTCAATAACATGATGTTTTTGACAAAAATTTACACAAAAATTTAGAACATATATATAATATGAAATAATCTGAATAATAGTATATAAGACTAACATTATGCATACGTTTAGTATGAGAATGGTCAGAAAATAGGCCTTTTCTGTCCATATTTCCTGTGAGCAGAAAATATAACAATGCCATATTATATAGTGTTTGAGGGCGACTTACTAGTGAGAATTTCCGCCCTCAAATCTGCAGGAAGGTCGGGCTGCCGTCTCCGCAGATCACTCCATCGGCGTTGCAACTGCACGATGGAGCGTCGGGTGCCAACCTGCATACGCAGATGCCTGCGCACGGCTCTGTATGCCTGCAGTTTGTCATCATTTCTCACGTACCTCCCTGCGGGCTCAAAGCAACGGTCCTTCGTTGCTGTCAGCACCCGCAGTTCGGTATGTGAGAATATTGCAGACCTCATTTTGTATCACAAGGGCCAGTTTAATATCCTGCTTACTGATCGGTTCTCAGTGCACGTCGGTGCGTCTGCACTTCCATCGCGGAACCTTTACTAAGATGGCTGACTGACCTGTCAATCACTGCTCCGGCATGCCTAGCGTTCTGGTGCGTAAGCAACTGAACCCATCACTATAAAACCGCATACAGCATGCGATAGTTCGCCCTGACAATTTATGCATGGACCAAGATTTTGCTGTCAGGAAACATATTGCATTGGTGGATATTGAGGTAAGTAACATGGGCCTAGGTCTGCCACCTGACATAGCGTCGTAGGAAATGGAATAACTGCACTTTCTTTTTTCCTTTTTTAGTTTGTATTAACATTTGCTGCAAACCAGAACAGGAGAACTTTGCTCAATTTTGAGGTAAGTAACATGGGCCTAGGTCTGGAGGTTTTTGGTATACTTATTTTATTTCCATTTGTAGACATGTCTGAACAAGACTCTAATCAGCCATCGGCCTCATCATCTGCTGCTGCTAAAAAAATCCGCCAGCCAAATGTCACCAAAAATGAAATAGACATTTTGGTAGAATAGGCTGTTGATAGGCTCCACTCCACTCCGCGTTCACTCTCTGCACCATCCAAAGCCAGAATATGGGAAGAGATAACAAATGAGGTCAATGCTGTGGCTCCAATCAGACGTAAGGTTAATGAGGTCCAGAAAAGGTAAATATTGAAGCGTACAAAAAAATAGTTAAATGTGTCCAGATTTTGGGGATAATTTTATCCTGCTAATGTGTCTATTTTGCACACAGGAGGCAAGACTTTAAACGCCGCCTAAAAGATAAAATTACCGAACACAGAAGACATGCCAGAATGACAGGTGGTGGACCTACAGCAACGCTGGAATTGACTGCATTGGAGACCAGGGCATTGGCCTGTTTGGATGCGGAGATGGTTCAAGGTGTGAGCCGCATTGACACTGGAGGTAGCCCACCTGCCAGCGAGGCTATCACAGCTACAGGTATATACACACACATATAATATAAATAAATTGTCTACTAAATTATATATATTACAGTTACCCAATAATTGCCCTATACTTTAACAGATTTGCAGTTACATATAGTGAGAAGTAAAGAAGTTATATTTTAACCACCACACACAGTAGAAAAAAATATTGTATTGACAATGTATTTTTTAGAAAACATGCGGACAATAAGAATTCACACAAATTTCCTAAGGACGGCATTAATAAAAAAAATAATTATTTTCTTGTAGGGGCCAATACAGCGGAAGAAATTGCAGAGGATGAGCTGGTGGAGGAGCCATGTGATGTGGAAGAGCATCAGATGAGTGAGGAGGCAGAAGTCAGTGAACGGGAATCACTGCACGCCTGCTATCACAATATTAGAGACACAAATGCCACTATTCAGTCCAATACCACAAATATTGCCACAACCCTCACTCGTATGGAGCACACTTTACACAGTAGCCTCACCCGTATAGAGAACACTATGGGCTTAAACCTTACCTCTATCAACACTACCCTTACCCGTCTCACTGACCTTATTGCAATGTATATCACCAATCCCCAATCATGCATATCACAGGGATCTTCTCCTACTTCTTTCTCTCCATCTCTCAGTCCCATGTATCAATCATACTACACTTCACCCGATTATCGTTCCACAAGTAGGCCTTATCGCGCGCACCCGTCTGCACATATTGAACAACTCCACTCTCAAGGTTCTATTGGTTCTAGTCTAAGACCCCAAATGCATCACCATCATTTCCAAAGCAACCCATATGTTGACATTGACCCATATTCACATTCTAATCAGCAAAACAACTATTATTTACCTCCACCTGCCCTTTCTGCCATCTCTGCCCCTTCTGCCATCTCTGCCCCTTCTGCCACCTCTGCCATCTTTGCCCCTTCTGCCATCTCTGCCCCTTCTGCCATCTCTGGCCCTTCTGCCACCAGTGCCCCCCCGTGCACCCCGTGACACCCGTGCCCCCCGTGTACCCCGTGCCACACAAACGTCGGCTGCTGCACAGTCAGTCACTCACTGATGCTCCACTGGCATCTGCTTCCTCCCCACTGTTGCCTTCTATATCACGGGTTACCAGAAGCCAGACTCATCCTCGAACAGATGCAACCATTATCCCAGCAAAGAGGCCCCGTAAAAACAAATAATTGTTTATTTTATGTGTTTTTCTTATTGTGTAAATAAATGGTATAATTATATACTTAGTAGCTATGTATGTTGTATATAACAAAAACACTTACAAGAGAAGTAGGTGTCCAGGTCATATTGCTTAAAAGACACAGCATCAACTGATTCTGGAGGGCTTGGATCAGCATCTAACACCTCCTGGACAGCAACCTCAGCCTCCTCCACCCAAGGAACCCCACTCCTAATGGCGATGTTATGGAACACCACGCACAGAGCTTTGATATCACACACAGTGGTTGAAGCATAGATTAGAGCACCACCAGACCGATCTAGGCACCGGTATCTGGCCTTTAAAAGACCAAATGCCCGCTCCACAACCGATCTAGTGGCTGTATGTGTGGAGTTGTATGCCATCTCCTGCTCCGTACGTGGGTTTAATAGAGGAGTGAGGAGCCAAGGGCGAAAAGGGTATGCGTTGTCTCCTACAAGGGGTGACAAGAATGAAAAAGTGACAAAATATGAGCGAGTGTCATAATTGTAGACCCAAATAACTATATCTATGGCAACAAGACAGGCAACATGGATGACAAATAATGGCAAAAGAAGCAATTAGACACATATATGACTTCAGAGAAGCTTACATAACATATTCAATGTATTTGTAACCAAGGTTTAAGTTTTTGAACAACTTTTCATATGGGCAGCTATCCAGGTAGGATTTTAAGGTAAACATCACAATTAAATGTACCTTTGAATGATAATGCAATGTGCCTTTGTGATATATCTACTTAGCTACCAAACGTAAGACATTACTATTTCCACTTTAAACTACTACATACATGACATGTTTGTTAAATAATAAAAATACCTAATAGCCACGCATCACCATTCGGCCTTGCACCACCTTGCCTCAGTTGCAATCTTTCCCACATCCCTGATTGCCGGAAGGCAAAGGAGTCATGTGTACTCCCTGGCCACATGGCTACCAGGTTACGAATCTGGAGAGAGGTGTCACATATAGCTTGGACATTTATAGAATGGAAATGCTTGTGATTTAAAAAATTAGCAGCATTCCCACCGGAGGGGACCAAGGCTACATGAGTCCCATCGACTGCCCCTATGACATGCGGGAAACCGGCTATGTGGGAAAACTGCCGTTTTATCGGCACCAGGGACTGCTCATCGAGTGGCAGATGTATGAATTGCCTTAGACGCGACACAAATGCCCCCAGAACAACCTTTAGCACACGACTGAAGGACTTCTGGGACATCCCTGTAGCGACTCCCACAGTGGTCTGAAATGACCCTGTGGCGCAAAAGTGCAATACCGCCAACAGTTTAGTCAACGGCGGTATTGCTGTTGGGCTGTTGCGCTTGGGCTCCAGGTCAATCTGCACTATGCGCAGGGTGTCCAGGATGACACGAGGCGGGAGCCGATAACGACGCACCCCCTCAGCATCAGACATGCCAAAGAGGCTGACACGTGGCCTGAACACACGCTCCCTGGGTCGGCAACGATGGGTTACTTGTTGATTTTGGGGGGTGGCGACGCTGGTTGCCCTCCTCAGGGGCGCAAGGAGGATTGTCGGGGGGGGTTTCCCCCCGCCGACCCAAAGAAAAACACAAAAAAAAACCAGAGAGAGAGCTGCTGCGCCCGTTTCGCCAGCGCTGTCCTATACAGAAGCCGCGGTGCTGTCTAAGAAGTGTCCGCGGTGGTGCTGTATACAATACAGCACCGCCGCGGACGCTTCTTTGACAGCGCCGCGGCTGCTGTATAGGACAGTGGCCACTTAGTTAGCGCAGGGGGGGTTTCTAGAGACTCAGAAACCCCTCCTGCGTGCGCCACTGCTCCTGTGCTGCCACATGTGCCTCGGCCATTTCTAAGAGACGCTATATTTGAAGAGAGAAGGATGTAAAAAAAATAAAATTAACTCATAGTTTGTGAAATGTCACTCCTATTTGCACAGGAAACATTTACAATATACTTACACCAACAAGTGGGTTGGCCAAACTCATAATGTGGCTAAAAAAACCAAAACAAAAATTGTCAGAGGGTGAATAAGAAGTTATGGCATCTGCTTCTATGCTATGTCAGGTTGCAGACCTAGACGCATGTTACTTACCTCAAAATGGAGCAGGATTATCCTGTTCACTTGCAAACAATTGTCAATGGAAAACTAAAAAAGAAAAAATAAAGTAAACAAAAGATAAAAATAATCTAAAAAGTACTACACAGCCCAATACAAGCAAACTATTATCTGTAACTATTATCTGAAACAAAGTATAACACCCAAAATAACAAAAAAGTCCAAGACAAATAAAACAATAAAGCAATAAAATGTTAAAACAAATCAACCAAAGAAACCATAGTAATATCTTCAAATATATCATGCAAACATACCAGTAAATGAGTCAGCAGTGAACAGGGCACATCATCTACGCAGAGCTTTATAGCAGTGGTTAATTAGCTAAGAGTATGCATGTGTGCTCGTGGTTCAGATATGAGATAAACTAGACCCTTGGCAGGCGCATAGCGTACGCCACCACAAACGCGACCGCCTGCATTCGCACCAGTATGACGTGGACGTAGTTAGACGGGAACGCCCCTATAAGAAATTGACTACGTCACCACGCCCCAGAACCTCCCTGTTCACGCCCAGAACTCGTAGCTCGTCGCAAATGGCTTTTATGATCGCGCCCGTACAGTTTTTGCGTTCGCGAAAGTGTACAAGCTTGGCAACCGAGCATGCACACTAAACTTTTGCGTTCGCTACGCGCTGAAAAGGGACATACGTCCCTTAATGACTCAGGCCCATAATGTGTAATGTGTCAAGCATACTGATCAAATATTATTATGGCATACAACGTAGAATAAGCTAAAGTTATATTGACTTATGGCTATGTAATTTCTTGATTATATCATATTGTGTATGACACAATGAACCAAAGGTAATGACTGTTAAAATCGATAGGTAGACTATCGAAACGTGCTGATTCTCCAATAGTCTTTATCAATTTAGGACGGGTGCTAAATGTGATAGAGAGTTATCATAGACTCCCTGCTGAGCAGTATTCATTAAATGGGTTAGATTAAAAGTCCACTGAGTATTGGTCATACATAAATATGTATCCCTAGTTAGGGATTGGTGGTACACAAGTATCCTCTCTCAAAATATTATGTGTCATGAGAGTCAGAGATCATAGTGTGTTCTTATAGTATGCCCCAATCCTTTAATTTTCCCGGTATTTATCATGTGGGATTAATTCCAGATCCCACCAATCTAAAATTATATATGCGAGAAATATCCCTTTAAGAATCAAGAATCACATTACACATAAGGAGACGATCCCTAATTGGATTATAGTGGTCTCAATCACAGAGTTTAATAACCAATGTCCAATAGTTATATGAGTCCCTTATCTTTTATTTAGGGTGAGTAGTGAAAGGGTATAGTGGGTTGCTCAAAATGTATAGCGCCTATAGAGAAGAGACATAACGGACTGTAATAGCCATCAGTTGTTAGTCCTATACTGATACTGTTACTAAATTGGTAATTGCAGCCTATAATATCGACTAATCTACGCAGCAACACTACAAAACTTGCTCAGCCCTATAGCATCCCAAAATATATAATAATATATTAAAACAGGAGAGAAGCAGCACGTGTAACGCCGATTTGCGTTTCACTCTGCTAAGCTTTATCAAGGCCATTGGACATTGGTTATTAAACTCTGTGATTCAGACCACTATAATCCAATTAGGGATCGTCTCCTTATGTGTAATGTGATTCTTGATTCTTAAAGGGATATTTCTCGCATATATAATTTTTGATTGGTGGGATCTGGAATTAATCCCACATGATAAATACCGGGAAAATTAAAGGATTGGGGCATACTATAAGAACACACTATGATCTCTGACTCTCATGACACGTAATAATTTGAGAGAGGATACTTGTGTACCACCAATCCCTAACTAGGGATACATATTTATGTATGACCAATACTCAGTGGACTTTTAATCTAACCCCTTTAATGAATACTGCTCAGCAGGGAGTCTATGATAACTCTCTATCACATTTAGCACCCGTCCTAAATTGATAAAGACTATTTGGAGAATCAGCACGTTTCGATAGTCTAACTATCGATTTTAACAGTCATTACCTTTGGTTCATTGTGTCATACACTTGTTTTTAGTATTTCACTACTCGTAACCATATTGTAGTTGCTATATTTTATCCTTTGAGTGCCCCTGAGACACATAAGGTGCCTTTCAGTTCTTTTTTCAAACTTTGTAATTTGTGTGGGTGCACCTATTTCCAGATGTGAAACCAATACACATAAATGTGACATTAAGATATTAATGATTTCTCATATCTGGAATATGTAGGATTATCCTGGTGCGATAGGGTGGTTCCGAATATATATATCATATTGTGCTCTATCACAATTATTCCATGGATGCAAATAAAATAACTGAAAGTATGGTGCAGGATGAGTATGAGCATATTATGTAAACAAAAACCATTGGATCCTCAGCAATCCCTAAAAAATTTAGTTTTTTTTATTAGACCCTAAATTAAAACTGTATAACTCTTCAAATATTAATTTGGGAAATACATATTTTTTGTTTACATTTTAGACTTTTAAATTGCTGAGTACCAAGCAGCAGGATCTGCCAAATGAGATAAATCAGGCTGTTTGACCTTGAGTACCCCATTATAATTAAAGTAAAATGTGCACTGTCGGGGACATTATAGTTAACATGATGAGAGTGATCTGACTTTATATAGATTCTGGTGATTTGGAGTTCACTTAACCTATAACTTAACCATAACTATAACCTCAGATAGAAATGTAATTAATCCAGCATTTAGTTTCCTAGATCATTCATGTATGTTCTCTATGTAATGCAAACAGTTTGTGAGCGTCTAGCACTGGTGTTCTACAGTACATTACTATAAAATATATTTCTAGAGTGATATTAACAACCTACTGTAGACTATTTAATAAGATACTGAAATGCTGCATAGACCTAAGGGTATTGTGAGAGAGACCCAAAGTCCTTAGTATTTATATTACCCAGAGGTAAAGAGAGCAGAGAGTAAAAAACATAAATTCCACAATTAGAAATGCATATTCAAAGAGTACTCACAGAATAATCCACATTTGGGCGAGGTATCAAGGTTGTTGGTATTTGACCTTAAGTTTTACCTGCAGATCTCTACTCCTACTCCACATACACCACTGAGCAGAATGAGTTGCTATTGTCATAATTCCAGCTTTATTTATAGACTATAAAAATAACAAAAAAATATATGATTGGATCATACAAAAGTGTGATTAGGCTGAGTGGTAAATCCTGATGTCCAACAAACCAAAATGACACCTGTGATGACCAATATGAACAACTGTGTCCTTAGACATCCATTTGTTCCTTCCCTCCAAACAACCAGAATTGTCCAGGTTCTTGTTCAACTTCAAAAGACCTTCGGAGTATTTGGTGGTCCTGTCAAACAAATGGATTTCTGTTGTGGTTATACATATATTTGTAGCAACTCACTGATGTAATATTTGTATTCATATGTTTTTATCTTTTCACTCTGCATAATAAATTCAATCAAACACAGACAGCAAGAATCCTCTGAACAATGGTCACATTGCTTATAGTTTATCAGTTAGGAGTCTGGCATTCTATTTGCTCTAACAATTTCCACAAGCAGCAGTGGATGCTTTTTTATGTATGGAATTCATAATGAGACCCCCGCCAATAAAATCAAGTAACAGATGGCTCTAGTTTCAGGTTATATAAAAATCTTTTGACATGATTTATTTGATATTTGAGATGACTGTTTTCTTTTGGCAAAGTTATTGTTGAACAGTTGTCTTCAAATGTTTTCTAAAAATATATAGTGGTTAAAATTAATGTAAAGGTACTGTATGTTACATATTTATATTCCTCTGTTCATCCATAGTAAAGTTTGTGTTTCCTCTGTTCTGCAGCTTTTGTCATACATAATGAGGCAAATTATATTGTATCTTCTCAAGGAACTAGCAGTAGTTCCCACAGTATAAAGTTTATATGTGCTATTTAAGTATATTATTATTCGCAAATTATCTAAATTGAAGGCGAACAAGCTTTTCTTTTTGGTGTTTTACAGCATTACTGATCACATTGTTCTCTTGTTATAATGTTAAATGGAAACTTCTCTTAGCTAAGCTTATGTAAGATAATGCAGTAACTAAAGCAGCACTGATGCCTACTATAGAGAATCATATCATGGACAAAGGACTTCTATGGGTTGACCATGAACAATCATAAATCTGTTAGGAAAAGTACAGTAAATACATACTAAAGCTGTCCAAATATTTAGAGGCAAAGAGATATTTATCTAATTATATACTCACAGGCTTGAAAGAGTTACATATGACTCATATTAAAGGCCACTATGAAACTTCACATTCTACGACTGACTAATGACATCTTGGGGAAAATTACTTATTAAAATTAGAGATGAGCGCACTCGGATTTCTGAAATCCGAGCCCACCCGAACGTTTCCGATCCGAGTTGGATCCGAGACAGATCCGGGTATTGGCGCCAAATGAAAACCTGAAACCGAGGCTCGGAGTCATAATCCCGCTGTCGGATCTCGCGATACTCGGATCCTATAAATTCCCCGCTAGTCGCCGCCATCTTCACTCGGGCATTGATCAGGGTAGATGGAGGGTGTGTTAGGTGGTCCTCTGTCCTGGTAGATCTCGTGCTGTGCTTTTTAGTTCTGTGCTGTGCTGTGCTGTGTTCTGCAGTATCAGTCCAGTGGTGCTGTGTGCTGTGCTCTGTCAATTTTGAGTTTAGTGGTGCTGCTGGGTCCTGTGCTGTGTCCTGTGCTCTGTGCTTCTAAGGGCATAGTTATTTCCCCATTATTCCCAAGTGTTTAAAAAATAAAAAAACGTATAAAAAATATACAAAAAAATAATTTTAAAAAAAAGTAATTATAACAAAATTTGCAAAACCAAACCTGAAGTATAAGCCCATTGGTACTGCAATATTACCAAGTTCACACATTCAGCAGTAAAAGTCCAGTGGTACTGCAATATTACAAAGTTCACACATTCTGCAGTATCAGTCCAGTGGTGCTGTGTCCTGTGCTCTGTCCTTCTGAAATCAGTGGTGCTGCTGGGTCCTGTGCTGTGTCCTGTTCAGTCCAGTGGTCCTGTGTCCTGTGCTCTCTGCTTCTAAGGGCATAGTTATTTCCCCATTATTCCCAAGTGTTTAAAAAATAAAAAAAAAACGTATAAAAAAAATACAAAAAAATAATTAAAAAAAAAAGTAATTATAACAAAATTTGCAAAACCAATCCAGCAGTATAAGTCCATTGGTACTGCAATATTACCAAGTTCACACATTCTGCAGTATCTTGTGCTACATATAATGGAGACCAGAAATTTGGAGGATAAAGTAGGGAAAGATCAAGACCCACTTCCTCCTAATGCTGAAGCTGCTGCCACTAGTCATGACATAGACGATGAAATGACATCAACGTCGTCTACCAAGCCCGATGCCCAATCTCCTAGTACAGGGCATGTAAAATCCAAAAAGCCCAAGTTAAGTAAAAGTAGCAAAAAGAGAAACTTAGAATCATCTGCGGAGAAACGTAAAGTTGCCAATATGCAATTTACGACACGGAGTGGCAAGGAACGGCTTAGGCCCTGGCCCGTGTTCATGACTAGTGGTTCAGCTTCACCCAAGGATCTTAGCCCTCCTCCTCCTCCCCCCCCCTACAAAAAATTTAAGAGAGTTATGGTGTCAGCAACAAAACAGCAAACAACTCTGCCTTCTAAAGAGAAATTATCACAAATCCCCAAGGCGAGTCCAAGGGTGTTGGTGGTTGTCAAGCCTGACCTTCCCATCACTGTACGGGAAGAGGTGGCTCGGGAGGAGGCTATTCATGATGTAGCTGGCGCTGTGGAGGAACTTGATGATGTCCATGGGATAAAAAAGCCCATCGTCATGCCTGGTCAGAAGACCAAAAAATCCACCTCTTCGGTCTGGAGTTATTTTTATCCAAATCTGGACAACCAATGTATGGCCATATGTAGCTTATAAGCAGGGGTAAGGATCTTGCCCACCTAGGGACATCCTCCCTTATACATCACCTGAATAACCTTCATAGTTCAGTGGTTAGTTCAGGAACTGGGGCTAGGACCGTCATAGGTACAGGGACACCTAAATCCCATGGTCCAGTTGGATACACACCAGCAACACCCTCCTCGTCAACTTCCTCCACGATCTCCATCAGATTCAGTCCTGCAGCCCAAGTCAGCAGCCAGACTGAGTCCTCTTCAATACGGGATTCATCCGAGGAATCCTGCAGCGGTACGCCTACTACTGCCACTGCTGCTGTTGCTGCTGTTAGTCGGTCATCTTCCCAGAGGGGAAGTCGTAAGACCGCTAAGTCTTTCACAAAACAATTGACCATCCAACAGTCGTTTGCCATGACCACAAAATACGATAGTAGTCACCCTATTGCAAAGCGTAAAACTGCAGCTGTAACTGCAATGTTGGTGTTAGACGTGCGCCCGGTGTCCGCCATCAGTGGAGTGGGATTTAGAGTGTTGATGGAGGTATTGTGTCCCCGGTACCAAATCCCATCGAGATTCCACTTCACTAGGCAGGCGATACCAAAAATGTACAGAGAGCTACGATCAAGTGTCCTCAGTGCTCTGAAAAATGCGGTTGTACCCACTGTTCACTTAACCACGGACATGTGGACAACTGGTTCTGGGCAAACGAAGGACTATATGACTGTGACAGCCCACTAGGTAGATGCATCCACTTCCGCAACAACAGCAACAGCTGCATCAGTAGCAGCATCTACAAAATGGCTGCTCCTGCAAAGGCAGGCAACATTGTGTATTACAGGCTTTAATAAGAGGCACAACGCTGACAACATATTAGAGAAACTGAGGGAAATTATCTCCCAGTGGCTTACCCCACTTAGACTCTCATGGGGATTTGTGGTGTCAGACAATGGCAGTAAGATTGTGCGGGCATTAAATATGGGCAATTTCCAGCACGTCCCATGTTTTGCCCACACCATTAATTTGGTGGTGCAGCATTACCTCAAGAGTGACAGGGGTGTGCAGGAGATGCTTGCGGTGGCGCGTAAAATTGCTGGACACTTTCGGCATTTAGCCAGTGCCTACCGCAGACTAGAGGCACATCAAAAAACCATGAACCTGCCCTGCCATCACCTCAAACAAGAGGTTGTGACGCGCTGGAACTCCACCCTCTATATGCTGCAGAGGATGGAGGAGCAGCAAAAGGCCATTCAGGCCTACACAGCCACCTACGACATAGGCAAAGGAGTGGGGATGCGCCTGAGTCAAGCGCAGTGGAAACTGATTTCCGTGTTGTGCAAGGTTCTCCAGCCGTTTGAACTTGCCACACGAGAAGTCAGTTCCGACACTGCCAGCTTGAGTCAGGTCATTCCCCTGAACAGGCTGTTGCAGAAGCAGCTGGAGAAAGTGAGGGAGGAGCTGGTAAACCATTGCTATTACACCAAGCATTTAGCTCTTGTAGATGTAGCCCTTCGTACGCTTTGCCAGGATCCGAGGGTGGTCACTCTTTTAAAGTCAGAGGAATACATTCTGGCCACCGTGCTCGATCCTCGGTTTAAAGCGTATGTTGTGTCTCTGTTTCCAGCGGACACAAGTCTACAGCGGTGCATAGACCTGCTAGTCAGGAGATTGTCCTCTGAAGAGGACCGTGACATGCCAACAGCTCCACCCTCATTTTCTGCCACATCTATGGCTGCGAGGAAAAAGCTCAGTTTTCCTAAAAGAGCCGCTGGCGGGGATGCTGATAACATCTGGTCCGGACTGAAGGACCTGCCAACCATTGCAGACATGTCTACTGTCGCTGCATTGGATGCTGTCACAATTGAAAAAATGGTGGAGGATTATTTTGCTGACACCATCCAAATAGACATGTCAGACAGTCCATATTGTTACTGGCAGGAAAAAAAGGCAGTTTGGAAGCCCCTGTACAAACTGGCTCTATTTTACCTGAGTTGTCCCCCCTCCAGTGTGTACTCGGAAAGAGTTTTTAGTGCAGCGGGGAACCTGGTCAGTGAGCGGCGAAGGAGGTTGCTTCCTCACAACGTTGAAAAAATGATGTTTATAAAAATGAATAATCAATTCCTCAATGAAGTACAGCACTGCCCTCCAGATAGTACAGAGGGACCTGTGGTTGTGGAGTCCAGCGGGGACGAATTTATAATGTGTGAGGAGGAGGAAGTACACACTGTAGGTAGAGAGGAATCAGAGGTTGAGGATGAGGACGACATCTTTCCTCAGTAGAGCCTGTTTAGTTTGTATAGGGAGAGATGAATTGTTTTTTTGGTGTGGGGGCCCAAACAAGCCAATCATTTCAGCCACAGTTGTTTGGTAGGCCCTGTCGCTGAAATGATTGGTTTGTTATAGTGTGCATGTCCTATTTCAACAATATAAGGGTGGGTGGGAAGGCCCAAGGACAATTCCATCTTGCAACTCTTTTTTTGGCATTATGTGACCATTCAACAGTCGTTTGCCATGTTCAAAAAGTAAAACAAAATGTCAACAAATTCAAAAAATTATACCAAAAGTAAAATGCCCTGTCATTATTTAAAACAAGAGGTATTGACGTGCTAGACTTAATGTAGTGTTTATATGTTATAAACACTACACTTGGAAGTTGGAGGAGGTATTGTGGCCCCGATACCAAATTTAGTAACGGGGCCACTCCACTATGCAGTCCAGATAGAGGTGTATCAGATATTAAACAACGCTGACTGTTGCTGCAATTTTTTTAAATAATATTGTGGGGAACACTACACTATGCATTCCATAAACTTTTTTGGTGGAATTCAGACCCGGGGAGGGTTTTTTAATTATATTGTGGCCCCGGTAAAAAATTGTGTACCGGGGCCACTCCACTACGCAGTCAAGAAACTTTTTTTTTTGGAATTCAGACCCTTGGAGAGTTTTTTAATTATATTTTAGGGACCACTCCTCTACGCAGTCCAGATAAATTTTTTGGTGCGATTCAGACCCGTGGAGGGTTTTTTAATTATATTGTAGGGACCACTCCTCTACGCAGTCCAGATACATTTTTTGGTGCGATTCAGACCCGTGGAAGGGTTTTTAATTATATTGTAGGGACCACACCTCTACGCAGTCCAGGAACATTTTTTGGTGCGATTCAGACCAGTTCAGGGTTTTTAAATTATATTGTGGTGACCACTCCTCTAAGCAGTCCAGGTACATTTTTTGGTGCGATTCAGACCAGTTGAGGGTTTTTAAATTATATTGTGGTGACCACTCCTCTACGCAGTCCAGGTACATTTTTTGGTGCGATTCAGACCAGTTGAGGTTTTTTAAATTATATTGTGGTGACCACTCCTCTACGCAGTCCAGGTACATTTTTTGGTGCGATTCAGACCAGTTGAGGGTTTTTAAATTATATTGTGGTGACCACTCCTCTACGCAGTCCAGGTACATTTTTTGGTGCGATTCAGGCTAGTTCAGGGTTTTTAAATTATATTGTGGTGACCACTCCTCTACGCAGTCCAGGTACATTTTTTGGTGCGATTCAGACCAGTTGAGGGTTTTTAAATTATATTGTGGTGACCACTCCTCTACGCAGTCCAGGTACATTTTTTGGTGCGATTCAGACCAGTTGAGGGTTTTTAAATTATATTGTGGTGACCACTCCTCTACGCAGTCCAGGTACATTTTTTGGTGCGATTCAGACCAGTTCAAGGTTTTTAAATTATATTGTGGTGACCACTCCTCTACGCAGTCCAGGTACATTTTTTGGTGCTATTCAGACCAGTTCAGGGTTTTTAAATTATATTGTGGTGCCCACTCCTCTACGCAGTCCAGGTACATTTTTTGGTGCGATTCAGACCAGTTGAGGGTTGTTAAATTATATTGTGGTGACCACTCCTCTACGCAGTCCAGGTACAATTTTTGGTGTAATTAAGACCAGTTGATGGTTTTCTTATTATATTGTGGTGACCACTCCTCTACGCAGTCCAGGAACATTTTTTGGTGCGATTCAGACCAGTTCAGGGTTTTTAAATTATATTGTGGTGACCACTCCTCTACGCAGTCCAGGTACATTTTTTGGTGCGATTCAGACCAGTTCAGGGTTTTTAAATTATATTGTGGTGACCACTCCTCTACGCAGTCCAGGTACATTTTTTGGTGCGATTCAGACCAGTTCAGGGTTTTTAAATTATATTGTGTTGACCACTCCTCTACGCAGTCCAGGTACATTTTTTGGTGCAATTCAGACCAGTTGAGGGTTGTTAAATTATATTGGTGGGACCCACTCCTCTACGCAGTCCTGATACATTTATTGGTGCGAATCATACAAGTTCAGGGTTTTTAAATTATATTGTGGTGACCCACTCCTCTACGCAGTCCAGGTACAATTTTTGGTGTAATTAAGACCAGTTGATGGTTTTCTTATTATATTGTGGTGACCACTCCTCTACGCAGTCCAGATACATTTATTGGTGCGATTAAGACCAGTTGATGGTTTTCTTATTATATTGTGGGGACCACTCCACTACGCAGTCCAGAAAGATACCTCGTTGCAACGTTTTGGACTAATAACAATATTGTGAGGTGTTCAGAATACACTGTAAATTAGTGGAAATGTTTGTTATTGAATGTTATTGAGGTTAATAATAGCGTAGGAGTGAAAATAAGCCCAAAAACTTGATTTTTGAACTTTTTATGCTTTTTTCAAAAAAAATCCGAATCCAAAACCTTAAATCCGAACCAAAACCTTTCGGCAGGTGTTTTGCAAAACAAATCCGAATCCAAAACACGAGACACCAAAAGTCGCCGGTGCACATCCCTAATTAAAATGTGTGTTTATATGATGAATTATTGCAGTCTGAATAGTTCTTTTGTGTCTTCAGAAAGTTTCACTAATTTTTCATCCTTTGTGAACAGATTGCTCATATGATTATCATAATTGATTTATCAAGAGCCAGAGATCTGCAGCACCATACAGTGAGAATGAAGCAAGAGAACAAAAAATAGTAGAAGATCCTCAGACATAAATAATCCTTTACAAAGACAAAAGGAGGTGAGGACAGGAGACTGGAGTTAGAGAGGTCCCTACTCTTTTTTAGAGTGGTGAGAAATCAAACAAAGACAATGGGGATGGTGGGAAACAAGTAGAATTGGCAGGTGGAGCGTGAGGAGGGAGATGTCATAGAATGGAATGGAATGGTGTAGCTAAGTCTGAACAGGTAAGTTTTGAGGAAGTGATTGAAAAATTGGAGGTTGGGGTGAGTCTGGTTAGACAGGTTAGGGAATCCCAAAGGAACTATCTATCATTAATTATTAAGTGTCTAATTTCTAAATTTCTCTAGAGCCAAATTTTCGGAGTTGGTAAGGAGTTTGGCTGGAGTCCCTAAGCTATTAGAGGACCACAAGCCCTGTTTTTCCCTTTTTGTTTCCAGGGCCATTGCTGGGAGCATACAGAACCTAATGTTGGTTCCCTTGTAAGGCTCTATCTCCAAAAATATGTAATTAATAAAGTAGAAGTACTTCATAGACTGGCTACTAAAATGGTGCATGGTTTTCAAAACAAAACATATCAGGAAAGACTTGAAAAGCTGAACATGTTTGGCATAGTGGAGATAAGGGACAGTAGAATGAAATACATGGAAATGTAATGATGCTTGGTTTCATAGGGAGAGGAATCAGTAGCAGAAAGAAAGAGAAAACGGTGCATGGCCTACAGCACAAAACTTCACCATATGTATAGTTTGGAGCAGAGAAAGGAATTGGGAACATGATAGAAATTTTCAAATATATCAAGAGTTTTAGCAAGGTACAGGAGGAAACTTTCTTTAAAGGTAGAGAAGTACTAGGACACAAGGACATGCACTGAAACTGGAAGGAAATAGGTTCAGAGGAAATTGGAGGAAAAACTACTTCACAGAAACGGTAGTGGATAAGTGGTATAGCGTCCAATCAGAGGTGGTTCAGGATTAAACAGTAGAGCAATTTATACATGCTTGGGATAGACATAAGGATATCCTTACAAGGAATAAAAAATCAAATATTGCTTGAGGTCGCCATAGGGTAAAAATTGGGCAGACTAGATGGGTCAAGTTTTTCTTATCTGCCGTCAAATTCTATGTTTAATAATAGAGATTAGGAAGCATGTATTAAAATAAAATAAGATAATATTAAGACCGAGGAGACACATTTGTATTTTAGTGATTTCTACTGAAAGGTTACATAAGGAATATATTTTTTAAAAAATTTTACAGAAAAGGTGATCGATCTATGGAATTTGTAGCAATTGTGAGTGGGACTTTTACAGTAAAATAATTCAAGAAAATATTGGACATCATACATGAGACAGATATATGGCTATTTTTAAGATTTAGATGTAAGATATAAAATGAATCAATAATTTTGAAAAAATGCAAAGAAGGGTAGACTGGAAGGACCTTTAGGCAGGGTGCAGAGTGGCTAGTGGGGAGGGGGGGGTAGTACAAAGTACACAATATAATATGGAAAGAAGGGGTGACCACCCAGATCTACTTTAGGGATGTAAAAAGCCAGATGATAGGAAAGAGCCACAAACTAATTGATACATTTGTTGACCACAAAATAGAGGCGGATGACTGCACTGACCAGTATCAGAGAGTTTGCTGCTTTCCACTAATCAGCGGTGTCAACCACCATCTTTGATGGTGTTTAATAAAGCGGCACAGAAGCCCTGAAAAAAACTGCCTCATTGTGCAGTTCCTGGAGTTCCACTAAGACAAATCACAGATGTATATGTTAGGTGGCAGAAGGTGACAAAACCAGGGGATGAGGGACTTCAAGACTCAATCTCCTTTTCCATAAGTTTTCTGCCATCAAATGATATGTTTGCACTCCAGCAGCTAGAAGTTGGGTATTTTTCTGCCAGAGGCACAGAGTTAAGTTGAGCATCTTCTCAGCCCCATCATAGTGTTTGGTATCTGCAGTACCTATTATGGTACTTTTAGAGATGCTTTTTAGAAATAATTTTTTGAAAGGATGGCATGAATTAGTTGAATAAATTATTGAGTATTGCCCTGTTTACACAGTTAATGACTAGAATTAAAGAAAGTAAAACAATGTTGGCATATCAAAAAATTATAACTGAAAGTTTATTTTCCCCTTAGATACTAGTCACTGGTTGTTTGGTTAGACCATATTTCTGTTAGATTAAAGATAATTATAACATTTGTCATGCAGGACGAATGCAAATATGTAATACAATAAACTTAAATATTTGCCAAGGAGTATTTTAATTAGATATTTATCCAACAAAGATTACAATTGTTAAGTAGAGGCGGAAGAATGATGGTTACTTAAACATTAAAAGTACTTCCTTATTTAGTCACAGTATTTTATCATTAGTCATTTATATTTCATATACAACACAATTAAAAGACTAGGGACCTGATTCATTAAGGAACTTAAATTAAAAAGTTTCTAATTTAAGTCTCCTAGACAACACCATGTTACAATGCACGGGGTATAAATTAGTTTTATGTTTTGCACACAAATACTTGACAGCTTATTTGTACACTGAAATTTAAAGTTGATATTTGTGTGCTACATGAAAAAGCAGTCAGTATTTAACTTATTTGCAGAGTCGGAGGAGAAAGAACATCCCAACCGCCCATCCTTCAAGTCTGCTCCTCATTCCCATTCTACCTCTCTCACTCCCAAGAAGCCTATGCAGATCGTTAGGACTCGGTTAACACCCAAGGAGAGGGATAAGAGACTCCTTAACAAGTTGTGTATTTATTGTGGCGTGATAGTGAATTTAGATAGTGGATGGGCCACTTTCTAAATTCCTGTGCCAGAAGGTCGGGAAATGCCAGGCCCTAGTCTACTCCGGGGAGGTCAGATTGGGGACATATAAAACCTTCCCACCTTCCGCCTGTTTTCTCACAGTCTCCTTGTTATGGGATTCTTCTGAAAAAGTCTCACAAGCACTAGTGGATTCGGGTGCTGCAGGGAATTTTATTTCCTGGTCTCTAATGTATCAATGTTTTATTCCTATCCTACACTTAGAGGCACCCGTTACCATCACTGCCATTGATGGTTTCCAACTCCCTGGAAGTGTGGTTCGCTTCCAAACTAAGCCACTCACTCTCCATATTGGGAATCTCCACTCTAAAGTAATCTTATTTCTTGTTTTACCACACTCCACCACTCCTGTTTTCCTGGGTCTTCCTTGGCTGTGTGTGCATTCCCCTAAATTGGATTGGAATACCTCTGAAGTTCTGGCCTGGGGATCTCATTGTCGGTCCAGTTGCCTAACTCAAGTCAAACTGGTACGGATTCTATCCTACTCTACTTTCCTTCCGGGGTTACCTCCTCAATATCAAGCTTTTGCAGATGTATTCAATAAGGTCCAGACTGAACTTTTGCCTCCCCACCGCCCGTGGGATTGTCCTATAAAATTGCTCCTGGGCAAGAAGCCTCCCAGAGGACAAGTCTTTCCACTCTTCCAGCCAGAGACGTCGGCAATGTCAAGGAAAATCTCCAGCGATGCTTTATCAGGCCGCCTGTGTCCCCAGCCGGAACGGGGTTCTTTTTTGTCAAGAAGGACGGATCTCTCCATCCCTGTATTGATTACTGGGGTCTTAATGCGGTCACAGTAAAAAATCGCTACCCCATCCCTCTCATTACCAAGTTGTTTGACCGCATCAAAGGGGCCAAAGTCTTCTCTAAGCTGGATCTACGAGGGGCCTACAACCTTATCTGCATATGTTTCAGAGACGAATGTTAGACAGGATTCAATACCCGTGACGGTCATTACGAGTACTTAGTTATGTCCTTCGGACTTTGTAATGCCCCAGCTGTCTTCCAAAGTTTCATTAACGAAATCTTCAGAGATCGGCTCTACTCATATGTGGTGGTCTACCTGGACGGCATCCTCATCTTCTCCCAGGATATTCATTCGCATCACAAACATGTCATTGAGGTCCTGTCCAGACTCCAGAAGAACCGACTATATTGTAAATTGGAGAAGTGCTCCTTTGAAGCCCCTTCCATGCCATTTCTAGGATATATCATCTCCGGCTCTGGGCTCCAGATGGACCCTGAGAAAGCTCAGGCGATCCTGGATTGGCCACGTCTGGCCACGCTTAAAGCGGTGCAATGTTTCTTAGGATTCTCTAACTACTACAGACAGTTTATCCAGGGTTATTCCACTATTGTTACCCCATCACAGCTCTTACTAAGAAAGGAGCCAATACCAACAATTGGATGGAAGAGGCCGTGTAGACATTTATATTTTTGAAACTGGCCTTCTCTTCTGCACCTATCAACAGACAACCCAACCTTTCGCAACCCTTCTTCCTAGAAGTAGTTGCCTCCGCCATTGGAGCAGGAGCAGTGCTCGCCCAGAAGTATCCACCTAACAGACATCTTCCTTGTGCCTTCTTCTCCCGCAAGTTTCTACCCGAATTATACGATTGGGGACAGGGAGCTGTGTGCCATGAAGTTGGCTCTTTCGGAATGGCGCTACCTTTTGGAGGGGACTCAGCATGTGGTTACCATATTTACCGATCATAAAAATCTATTATATCTACAGGCTGCCCAGTGCCTCAACCCTTGCCAGGCCCGTTGGTCGCTGTTTTTCTCTCGTTTTAACCTCCACGTGACCTTCAAACCAGGTCATCTAAACAAAAAAGCAGATGCACTATTTCAGGGCCTTCAACTCTGACCTGAACTTTGATCTACCCCTCAGTCATCCCATCTTGGATCCTAAATGTTTGTTAGGACTAACTACTACCAATTCTCCTCCTCCCTGGAAAACATTTGTTCCCATCTCTCTTTGGAAGAACCTGCTCCGCTGGTTTCATGCCTCTAGGTTCTCCGGACACGCTGGCTTTCTTAAGACTCATGAGCTGGTATCCCGCTCCTATTGGTGGCCCACTCTTCAACCAGACGTCAAGTATTTTGTAGCTGCCTGTATCATATATGCTCAACATAAAAGTCCCTGTGCGGGTCCATTACAACCTTTGTCCATACCCACTAAACCCTGGACCCATATCAGTATGGACTTCGTTACTGACCTTCCACTCAGTAAAGGATGCAATACCACCTGGGTCATTGTGAACCGCTTCTCTAAAATGGCCCACTTTGTTCCTCTCACAGGTCTGCCTTCTTCCTCGGTCCTTGCCCAACATTTCATCAAAGAAATATTTTGACTGCACGGTTGTCCTATGGAAAATTGTATCTGGCAGAGGGGTTCAATTCACCCCTCAAATTTTGGCGTGCCCTGTGTAAAACCCTCGGCATTCAACTCAACTTTTCCTCTGCCTATCACCCACAGTCCAATGGCCAAACAGAAAGGGTGAATCAGGACCTGGAGACGTTCATCAGATTATTCTCTTCTGCCTCCCAGGACAATTGAGTTGACCTCCTGCCATGGGCCGAGTTTGCACATAATAATCTCTTTCATGAGTCTACTGCTGCCACTCCATTTTTTACCGTCACTGGGCTTCATCCTCTGCTACCCAAATTCTCTAAGTGTTCCTGCTGTTCAGGACACCATTCGTGACTTTTCCACCATATGTACCAAAGTGGTTGCACATCTCAAAAAAACTTCCTCTCGTTACAAGACTTTTGCGGACAGAAGGCGTCGAGCAGTTCCAGCACTCAAGATGGGAGACAAGGACTAGCTATCAACCCGAAATATTTGTCTCAAGGTCCCTTCTATGAAGTTCGCTCCTCGCTTCATTGGACCCTGTAAAGTACTACGGGTCTGTCACTCACCGGACTGTGAGTGCCATTTCTCCTGTGTTCAGGAACCGTGGCCATCCGCTATCCTGAGGGTCTGCGCATGTGCAGTCCTAATTAAACCTTCAGTACCTGTTGCTTTTAATTGATTGGATGATCAGGCAACCCTCCCTATTTAAACCAACTGTGATCATTACCTGGTTGCCTGATCTTGGAGTCTCATTCCCCATGAGCCTCTGAAGGTGTTCCTGTGTTTCCTCGTGTATTCAGCTCCAGCTGATTCCCGTCTACTACGTTTGTGGTTTCCAGACCACTTCAACTCTCCTGTGTTCATCGTGCCTGCACTCAGCTGATTCCTATCTGCTACTGCTGCCGGATTCCAGTCCGCCACAACTCTCCTGTGTTCATCGTGCCTGCACTCAGCTGATTCCTATCTGCTACTGCTGCCGGATTCCAGTCCGCCTCAACTCTCCTGTGTTCATCGTGTCAGCTCTCCTCTGATTCCTATCTGCTTCTACTACCGGATTCCAGACCGCCTCTACTCTCCCGTGTTCAGCGTGTCTTCCCTCCGCTGCCTCCGCTAATACTGCCGGATACCAGACAGCCCCAACTCTCCCGTGTTCATCATGTTTCCAGTTTTACTTACTACTGCTTCCTGAGTATTGCTCCGTTGATACCCGTTACCTTTTGTGCGCTGCACCAACCTGATTACCGCTTCCATCCTCCAGTGGTCTCTCCTCCTGCCGGCGTTCAGCCGTTCAGGTATCCCTGCACGTCTCACTGACTGCCTGCTCTCCTGAACCGCGGTATGCATACCTTCCATTGACTTTGCTTTTGTATTGCATATCTGTCTGGACTGTGTTGTGTTCATCTCCGGAGTCTTCTATCTACTGAAGCTATTGTGACTATTGACTTTGTGTCCTATTACCTGGATCACTCTAGTGACTTTGTATACTTCAAGCAGCGCTTGTCAGTTATTATTGTATTGTGGATATCATCGTGGGATCAAGTTCCGTGTGCCCGTGTATCCTCTGCATTACATTCATCTCCTCGTGTCCCTCCTCACATATATATAGCAGTGGTACAACTTGCTGACGCAGACCACTGACTTCCCCGTTACCTACTTGCACCTGGAATCCATTCCTTCACTATAGACAGTGGTACAAATTGCTATACGCAGACCACTGACTCTCACTACCTCCTCGCTACTCCTGGACATTCCTCCTCACTATAGCAGTGGTACAACTTGCTGTACGCAGACCACTGACTCTCCTCACGTTTACTTGTCCATCTGGTTCCTCGTGTACATTCATCTACTAATTACCAGGTGCTGCTAGTCATAGACTTTCTTTGAGCATTCTCTCACCATCTGCTGATTCTCCTGTTCCGTTGTCACCCTGCTACCAGAGAACCATAGTACCAGCTATATTACTCTGGTAAGTACATCATCTGGTGATATCCTGGGCAAAGACTTCTAGTGCCCGTGACAGGGTCATCAATCCGGTCTCCTATAAACTTCAGTTTCCTGCTTCCCTTCATATTTCCAACTCCTTACATATTTCTCTTCTCAAACACCTCATTATCAACAGGTTCTCCGTTCCGGTACCCACCTCCACTGTAACCAAATTTTCTCATCAGCGGGAGTTTGAGACAACACAGATCCTGGATTCAAAGATCTCCAGGGGAATCGTTAAGTATCTTGTAGACTGGAAGGGCTTTGGCCCCCGAAGAACGCTCTTGGGTCAAGTCCTCTGATATCCATGCTCCAGCTGTACTCCGAAGATTTCATGCTCAGTTTCCACGGAAGACTCCGTCTAAGCGTCCAGTGGCCACTTTTAAAAGGGGGGCGGGGGGTACTGTCACACTCCGGTTCACACATACCGCCACCTGTCTCGTTACGTGCGTCTCACTGATCTTGAAACTGGCATGTTTTGGCATCAGGCTCACACCATTCATTTATCTACAGTCAGATCTGCGCAGGTGCAAGGTCTGTTTCACTTCAGGACCTCCTCCCTCTTTCTCATTGGCTAAGTGTTATTGGAGCACTATTTAAACCTCCTGGATTCACCTATCTGATGCCTGTTCTTCAAGCTCCCTTCCTGCGGCCTGTGGTTCTGGTTCCTGATCTCCTTGTGGATTGCGTGCACTTCAGTCTGCTGTTGTCCTGAGTTACCTCCGCTACTTCAGTCTACTCTAAGCTCATGGCCTGTGTTGAACTATCGCTGCTCCAATATCTCTATTACCATCTCCAGAGTACTTCATCGTGACAGCCTCGGTTCTCTCATCGCTACTTCTCAGAGCCGGTACTACTTCGGTGACTCATCAGCTGTTGTCACGAGTTACCTCCGCTACTTCAGTCTGCTCTCAGCTAGTGGCCTGTGTTGAACTATCGCTGCTCCAGTATCTCTATTACCATCTCCAGAATACTTCATCGTAACAGCCTCGGTTCTCTCATCGCTACCTCTCAGAGTCGCTACTACTTCTGTGACTCATCAGCTGTTGTCCATTATTATCCTATGTTGCATTCTCCTCAGTGACCATCAGTATATATTACCACTGTTCCTGTGTCTCTATCACTTACCTGATGGTACCAATGTTACTTCTTGCACCCTCTGGCTCCTCCACATCGTTCTGCTGTTCACTCACTCACGCGACCGTGACCTGACCATACTTCCCTGCGGAGGTTCCTGGTGAAAACCACCTTCCTTTTAGACTCCGCGCCCGTGGGTAGGCCTAGCTATGTTCAGCAGAGCCTAGAGATATATTTCCACTATTGCCAACTGTGACAGTAACAGTATCAACCTTTTCCTGCCTGATCAGTTTTGGACTTACTGATTGTGCATAACAGCTGATTCCTTTGGATTATAGTGTTTTGGGCCAGTAGCCTAGATAGACTACGCGTTCTGGATTGAGCTACCAATTCCGACATTCTAAAAGCTCCAAAGAATGCTAAGGCGTACGAAAAAGTAGTAGCTCACAATTGTCATGTGTAATAGATAGCAGGGCACGCATTAAACTATGAAGCATGTGTATATCGCATGTGTATATCTACTGGTCTCCTGGTGTCTGGGGGTATAGCCCTATCTCTAGTCCACCCTTTCAAGGCTTTGGATATTAAAAAGCTCTTTGTGACATTGGTGATGCCATGAAGGTGGGACATAAAAGATATACCTGCTAGAGTGGTTGCCATGGCTGTCTTAGACGACCCTTCGCTGTATTGCTCCCACATGAATGCTGACATGGCCTCTGCCTGTTCTGACACTGGAGTCTTCTTAGATTCCAGGAAATGGGACCATTGCTGCCATGACTTCAAGTAGGCTTGTCTCGTGCCAAAGATCGTCCGGCCAGTCCTTTTATGCCTGCTTGATGATCGGCCAGATACAAGAGGGGCATGGTGTTCCTTGAAGATTAGCCCTGGGTGATAGTGCTCAAAACCTATGCCTTTGGAAACGCAACAAGGCATCTGCTATGCCGTTTTCAATCCCAGATACGTGTCTAGCACTGAATGTGATATCATGCTAGAGATAGCGTAGGATCAGGTGTCGTAACAATGAGATGGCATGTTGTGATGATGCACTCTGTTTGTTAATCGATTGAACAACACATTTTATCTTCCGGAAGCCTACAAAAACCCGCAGGGGTATCAATTTCAATCCCTAAAAATGACAACTTATGTGTTGGACCTTCGCTCTTACTGTGTGCAATCGGAAAACCTAAAACCGTGAATAAATTTGACAGAATATTCTTACACTGTGGGGATGCCGCTCTACCTATTATTAAAAAATTGTCAAGGTAATGCGCTATTTTTTGGTGTCCCATTCCCGCCTGTAAGCACCAAGGAACGAGCTGAACTTTTCAGAGTATGTGCAGGAGATAGCACAACCCATGGGTAGGCAACGGTCTATATAGAAACCGCCTTGGTAATGAAAGCCCATGAATTTAAAGGAGTCAGGATGAACTGGCAATAACTGGAAGGCCGCTTCGGTGTTGAGTTTGGCTAGGAGCGAGCCATGGCCATGTTCTTGCAATAGTGAGAGATCTGATTCAATCGATTGGTAAGACACTGAGCAATATGAGGGGTCTATGAAATCGTTTACCGAACCCCCGGCCGGGTAGGATAGGTGTTGAATCAGATGAAATTTGCCGGATGTTTTTTGGCTACTACCCCTATTGTGGAGGGGAGGTTGAGCAAACAGGCCTATCATATGACCGGGGCTAATCTCTTTTGCAATTTTGTCGGCTTTTGCTTTAGGAAAGATGTAGAAAGATTTTAAATTGCGAGATTTAGGGAGACGTAAATTACCCTGAACCAGGATATAGAAGCCATGTAGAAAGCCGTTTCTCAAGAAGGAAGCAGAGTTCTGGTTAGGCGTTAGGCTAAGCCATCAATGCTACTAGATAAATTGGGAAGGGAGCTTTGTTGTGAAGCTGACTCCTGACTACTTCTTCCGCTGCCAGCTGAGTGGGTGTGTCTGGAACATCTGTGGCGGGGTGGGCGCCTTGGCAAGTAGAACACACATGTCTGTATTAAGATTCTGTGCCTCGAGAGCAAGACTGCATTGAAAGTGAAGCATCTATTTTTCTGAGCAGGGGAGGGGTGCTGTCGCCCCCCCGTCCTGAGTGAAATCGCTTTTGCCCTGTAAGTGTGTTGGCCTGACTGTTGGGGTGCATCAGCCCCATCCACGTGTCAATGTCTTTATGTCGAAGGGTAATACTGGAGTGTCATTTTACGTCTAAATATGTCATCGTAAGCTCGCCATATTTGGCCCTCGTCTTTGATGAACATGTCATTAATCATGTTCAAGTAACGCCAGACAGAAAAGCTTTCTTCCTGTCTATACTTGACATAAATGGCCCCAAAGATACAGTACTCCTTTAACCAGTTGGGGAAGGAATGTGGCGCGTCTTTGCCTATACTATTCTTCCAGCATGCTTCTTCTTGGCTCTTTTTGGCTGTTACCATAATGGTAAACATATCAATGTAAGTTCCTCTCCTTATTTTATTCCTAACGCTGGGTCTCACCCCGAAGGTGCTAGCTTGACTCTCACACTGACCCATATCGTCTGCGCAATCTCCCACTTGATGTCCTAAAGCCAGACTAGTTTTTGATGAAGTTTTACCTAGTAATTGTGCTTGTAATAATTTTATGAGTTTCCGTGGGCCTTTCTCCGCATCAGAAGACTCATCACTAGTGTTATCAATAGGAGGATTGTCCTGATGTGTAGTGTTTTAAACATTTAAAGTAGTCTCACCCACAGCTGTGTTTCCGGAATCATCGACCGTGGTTCCACGGGTGGATAGGTATGTTGTTGACTGCTCCGTGCAGCTGACCGAAGGGTTGTGTTCGTCCGTTCCTTGAGTATGACAAATTTCCTCCTCCATTGTTGGCTGACTCTGTGGCACTGGAACAATAGACACGTTAGTATCTTTGGCAGTAAGATTCAATGAATCACCCGTTGGTAGCTGCGTCGACACAAGGGGAGCTAATGGGTCGGGAGTGCCCGAGCTGGGAACAATGAGGTGGGAATGCAGTTGAACTGCACCTTGCGACTGCATTACTATGGGCCCGGTAGCCTTGATAAAGACCCGTTTTTCGGGTTGAACGCATTGGCAATGTCCGGTTCATGGTAGCAGGGACTCCATTTAGTTGCAGTAATTCCATCTGTCTCCAGTACCAGTACATTTTGTCGGAAGAGGGGTGTTCGTGGACACATGCTGTTTTCATTTGGACATCTGGTACAGGCATATTTTAATGCCATATCTTGTGGAATTATTTTTTAATTTGATATGCATCAAGTTTTGTATTTGTATTTTTATTAAAACTTTTTATAAGGGTAATGCACAAGATTTGTGTTCTTATTTCTTTTTTTCCTATAACACTGGACGAGAAATTATGGGTTATCCGTTATACGTCGCTGGAGCTAGAGTGGTTGTAATCGACTATGATCTTGGCTAACGGTTTGTAGTGGGCTCCAGTTCCATGGGGGAAGGGGGGGTGTCATAGGTTCGTGGGAAGTTGACAGGGTTCCCCAAACAGGGGGTCAGTTGAATCCCACCATTCTGCAGCCCGGGAAAATAGTGGCTGGAAGGTTTTGTGTCTGCCAAAACTCCTAGGCCGCCTAAAATCTTCCTCTCTGGACGGGGTGGAAAAATGTCCTGTGTAAGTCACTTGGCTAAATGGATGTAGACTCATCATGGGTACAGGTCTGGTGCGGGGTGGGGTGGTTAGAAAAGAAACCCTGGGGTCAGCTTGCCGATGTTGGCTTTGCACACGCCTATGCACGTGTTGGTCCTGATCTAATTCTGACTGATTTTGGTAGAGGGATCTCCTAGCTGGGGGAGGGTCATTATAAAAGCATGCACCCCAGTCCGATCCCCTGGGGTTACTAGGAAGGAACGGGCTTGGCGGAAAATATATTTTGTGAAGGGCAGGACGAGGCAGCTCACTACTGCCTTGAATTCTTGCCGGCATAGGAGGGGTTAAGTGTAATGCTAAAGATTCAACTTTAAAATCTTGTGACAGTCTTCCTCTTAGTGGAGAAACTTGTAAGTTGTTACCTGTAGCTGAGGCACTAGGGGGTGTCCTGATTACCAAACCTCACCTTGAAGTGCTAGGCGGGTCTCTTTGAGGGCCCCCTACCCTGCTGGCTGAGATCCGACTCACCTGATCTGAGGCTGTGCCAGCACTGAACTGGCTATGGCCTGTGAAGTGCGCATGCGAGGGGCGGACGCCCACTACTTCCGAACCGGAGGATGCCCGACTGCCCATAACCATGACTACCCCTGCCAGAAGCAGCCGGAGCAGGGTCCGAGCCCAGATCACTAAGTTGCTCGGTGAAGGGGGGTTGCTGGGTGAGAATACCGCTTGGTGCGCTGGAGCCTGCAAGGCCACATGGCCACCGTGGATCGGGGAGGGGGTGAAGGAGAAGGACGGAGTCTAAGGAGATGGGCAGCATTTCTTTTGGGACAGGGCATGTCTCAATCACGGTGGCCTGGGGAAGATAAAAGTGCAAGGGAGGGGGGTGTTAGCTGACCTAACGAGGAGAAAGACTGTGGGATGAAGTGGGGGGGGCAGAGGAGGGGTTTGGGGTGCGAAGGAAGGTTGGAGGAAGATAATACCGCTAGATTGGGCTAGTAGCTGAAGGAAGTAAAGTGACTGGGGTGAAAAAGTTCAGAGGCTTGTAACACAGGGAGGGAAAAGGTAAAGGAAAAATTTGAATAAGACTGATACAAATCCTTTCGATGTCTTCCTCTGCACAGGATCTTCTGGAGCTGACTAGAACAGACTGCCCTTCCCTAGGGAGTTATATAAGGTGCCATGTCACTCCCCCTTTCCCCTTACTGGTCGGCCTGGGCCCGGGATAATTTAACCCTCAATGGTAAGTGTAAGGTTAAGGAAAGCACACATATCTGCTGTTTAGCTGCTTTTGTCTTTATGGACTCTCGTCATAAACAATGCAAAACAATATCATTATCAAACATATTTTTCAATTCTGTGAAGACTTGAGAAGTTTCTGAGATCTGGATTTCCACTTCAGATGTCTTCCTAGAAAACACATTTAAATTGAGTTTATACACTTTAAACCAGCTAATCGGGGAAGATTTCCTTCCTATTCAAGTTATGACCACTTACACCACAAATATCTCAATTAAGCAGAATTAACCAGGAATAGAGGGAGAATTTGTGGTGGTGAAGAAAATTACCATATTTTTACAAAATATGGATTAGAATTTTGAAATGTGGCAAAGAACAGCACTGTAAGATGCTGCACCCAGCCATAATTATAAACATTTGGAGCACCCTTTGCCCTCAGCTGCAATGTCCACCATTTGTGCCACCAATGACTGATGGCTGCAGCTTTTCTGGTTCAGCTGTCATAATATTTGTCATAATATGTGTAAACAATCCTTAAAATTGGACTTCAATTCCGAAATCCAGTAATAGATCTGACCCTCCAAATCCCTTTAATATTAAACAGCACTTCTTGAGGGTAAGACAAACCCTACTCTGTTCCATTCCCATTGTGACACAGGTTGACCTGACTTTTCCCTTTTTCCCTCCGCTTTTGCCTGTGCAATTTATATGATGAACATGTTTACCGTCTTTCATGGGGAATAGGTAAGTGTGTTTGGATGATGGGGAATTGTCTAGACCTATTCGTCTGTCTCTTTGACCATCCATTTGCTCCTACTTGACTCAAGATGAGACCATCGGGACTATGATGACCCACTCTTATATTGGTTGTCCTGCCTCATCTACAATGCCATTTCAAAACACTTCCAAAGAGCAAAACTTCAAATGCATCTGTTTATTTTTTGTATGGAACCACATTCTCAAGGCCCTATAAATGGATTTCAGGAAATGTAAAATCCATAGGAGTCAGTGTTGTCAACTTTTGAAAGTATTTTTACTGATTCTGCAAAAAAAAATGACTAACCGATTTTCCTATTGACTGTATGTTGTTTTAAAACATGTAAAAAACTAAAAATACTGTCCAAGCTGTCGAAGTCAGCAAATTGGATAAAGTAATTTCAATTAAAGTCTAGCAAACTTGGTTGTCTTTGTCTGAAAAGATGCGTACGGTACGCTATGACGTACAAGGGCACGCTACGGCGTGAAAGGGCGTACGCATCCACTGCACGTGGCAGCAACAGTAATTGGTCTTTTACCATACATTCGCACAAACACGCATACTTATAAAATAGTACACATTAATAGTAGTTGCAACACATAGTCAGTTATGCTAATAATTAGTATTGGTAGGCAGTGCGATCCGATCGCACCGTTAGTGCGAATTGGTGAAGCAGCTACGAGGAATTATACTGGAAAGGCAGGTTGATTGTATTAACTTGCGCTCCCAGCGATAATAAACTCAGCAGATTTTTGTGGTTGAGCCAGGGTATCGAGGAGCTGATAGCCCTTGGGGCCCACAGTGATATTTCTGTATTAGGGATCCTCGCCAGGGGCGAGAAAAGCGAGTGAACGCGGCTAAAGGAAATACGTTCACCGAGCATTATAGATCTCTAGCGGTGAGTATAGCAACAGAGTTGAAATTATTAGGTGGAAAGAACAGAGCATTGCGGTGTGTCTGTGTTCCGGGTAGAAGGTATATTGTTCAACATGGATGCTAAGCATACGCTAGAGATGGTCAGTGTACTGCCTAAGGAAGGCCCTATTGGTTCAGCGAAGTTTCTCATGTGTAAGAAATATGGTGCATACGCAACTGTGTATTGTGACACGTGGGTCAAGATGACCAAAACTTGTGATAGGCCTTTCCCAACAATAGGAAGTTTTAATGCAGAGGTACTAAATACCGTAAAAGATAAAGTATGGTTGATTACCTCAACGAAAGTGAGGAATAAACATAATGATTGTTTAAAATTGTGGCAAATGGAAAGTAACACGTGGCAGAGCAGCGAATGCAAAGCGGAAGTAGGCGTGGCAAAAAGCGCGTGCGAGGCGGATGTAACCGTTGAGAAGCGTGGCGAACTCAGCACAAGCGCGCCCCCGCCACCTTATGTGGCGGGAGGGGTAAGTACAGCCGTTGTTAAAACTGAAAATAGAAAAATTGCTAAGTTGTATCCTGTTTTAAACCAGTTTAAATCAAGTGTATCTGAAAGTGAAGATGAACCCACTGTGATTTCGGCCATTGCCCATGCCGTTAGTGTACTAGAGGCTCAGCGCAAGTATGAGAAAATGGCTGAGATAGGTGAGAGTAGCATGATCACTAGGAGTGAAAGCGTTCTAAATCTAGGACCAGTAAATCCTGTAGTGTCTCCTGAAGTCAGTGTACCAGAGGGTGCGTTCCCGGTCCGCACAATATCAGTTCCCAATGAGAAACCGGATAAGGATGGTGTAGTTCCTTTAAGAAATGTTACAATGCATTGTCCCTGGACTAGATCAGAATTACGTTCCATTATGACTGAATTCCCAGATCCTAGAAAAGAGTTAGCTAAATGTCAGAAATTTGTTAAAGATTTAGGAAATGCTCACGAACCAACCAGTAAGGATTGGCGGGTAGTGTTGAGGGCGTGTCTTCCTCCCAATACTAACATACAAAAATTTATTGAAGATTGTTTATTGGAGGAAGATGGAACCTTGACTGATGAGATTAACCAATGGAATATAGAACAAATTGTCAAACACTTAGCCATCTGTTTTCCAGTAGTAGTAAATTGGAGTAAGATTTTCACCATTAAACAAAAGGATAGTGAAACTGCCTCAGATTACTTTGCTAGAGCTATAACAGCGATCGCACGATTTACTGGGATATCCAACATAAGTGAGGACCCACATCACAGAGAGGTAGCTGTAGGAGTACTGATGGATGGCCTTAGAGAAAATTTAAAGACGAGAGTACAAACCACATTACCTAATTGGAGAGGCGTCACGGTAGACTCTCTTAGGGAGTCTGCTGTGGAGCATGACAAAAACCTTTTTAGAAAAAGGGAGGAGAAAAGTGATAGGTTAATGATGGTAAGTATACAGGCTCTAGAAAGGGTGCATACACGACCACCAGCATACAACCCATATAACAGGAAACCTAAAGTGATCAGGTGTTTCAACTGTAACGAGGAAGGACATTACGCTAGAGAGTGTAAAAAGGAAAGACTCAATACACAGAAAGGTGGGTCACATAGATATCCTCCAAGGAGGGATTCACATAGACTAGAAGACTCACATCTACCCGCGCATATTACGGCAGCAAATGCTGCGCGGGAAATCAATAGTCAGCGGTAGGGGTCAGGTCATACCTGTAGTCTACAGCCAGTGAGGTTAACTGAGAGTCAGAGTGAAGAACCAACAATGATAGTTGACATAGCTGGTAGGAAACAAACTTTTCTTGTAGATACAGGGGCGGCCCGATCTGTGATAACCTCTCCTTTCAACCTACAGGTGACCAGTAAAACTATTCCAGCTATGGGGGTAACGGGAAAAGTGTTACATTATCCTCTAACTAAACCCGCCGAAGTTACTATCGGGCCTCTGCATACTAAGCATTCGTTTCTCTTGGCTGCAGCGGCTCCTACTAACTTGCTAGGGAGAGACTTGTTATGTAAAATGGGATGTGTCATATACTGTACTTCTGATGGTGTGTTCTTAGATATGCCGGAGAAGGTCGCACATGAGGTACAGGATATATTGGACACCCCTCAAAGGTTAATGTTACACTCTACTGGTATAGAACAAAGTCCATCTCAAGTAAAGGGGATGTTGCTGGGAATACCAGGTTCCCTATGGACCAGAGATGGACAGGACACTGGACTGATGGCAAACGTAGCCCCTGTCATGGTCAATCTAAAAAGTGGTAGGATAGCTCCAAAAATCCCACAGTATCCATTAAAACCGGAGGTGGAACTAGGGGTATATCCTGTTATTGAGAGGCTGTTACAACAAGGGATTTTAATTCGTACAGCCAGTACAGCAAATAGTCCCATTTTCCCTGTGAAGAAGAGTGGGGGGAGGGGCTATAGATTAGTCCAGGACTTAAGGGGAATTAACAAAGTTGTTGAGAGCCAATTTCCTGTAGTGCCGAATCCAGCTGTCATCCTCATGCAGATTCCACCGTCTGCCAGTCATTTTACTGTCTTTGATCTATGTTCTGCTTTCTTCTCAGTCCCTCTTCACCCTGACTGCCAATACCTTTTTGCATTCTCCTACAGAGGAGTGCAATATACATGGACCAGACTACCCCAGGGGTTCATTGACAGCCCCAGTATTTTCTCCCAAGCCTTACATGACTGTTTGCAATCCTTTCAACCCCACAATGGGTCTGTTCTAATTCAATATGTGGACGATTTGTTGTTGTGCTCTGATTCTTTTATGTCATGTTTGCATGATACTAAATTGTTGTTGCTTCATCTTTCACAAACAGGGCACAAGGTGGCAAAGGATAAATTACAGCCATGTCAGACTAAGGTGAAATACTTAGGACACTGCCTCACTAAGGGGCTAAGACACCTGACAACCGACAGAATTGAGGCCATACAACACATGACCCTGCCGCAGAGCCAGAAGCAGATTCGTACTTTCTTGGGGATGTGTGGATACTGTAGGTCGTGGATCCCAGGTTTTTCTATTCTGGCCTTACCATTGCAGGAGCTAGTCTCTTCCTCAAAACCAGAGCGTGTTGTACACACAGAAGAGTCAGAGCAAGCGTTCTTTAACCTTAAAGATAGTCTGACAAAAGCACCTGCATTGGGAATACCTGATTATGAAAAGCCTTTTGAGCTATTTTGTACAGAAGCTGATGGCTGTGCAGCAGGTGTCCTCGCACAGAAACATGGTGACGCTAGCAGACCGGTAGCATACTACAGTGCACAATTAGACAATGTGGCAAGGTCACTCCCAACATGTCTCAGAAGTGTAGCAGCAACGGCCCTTTTAGTAAGTAAGAGCGAAGATGTAGTATTAGGTCATAATTCAACCATCTATACACCCCATGCTGTATCAGCTCTGTTAAATTCAGCCCAAACCAGACATGTTTCTTCAGCCAGATTCACAAAATGGGAACTAGCCCTGATGGCACCCTCAAACATCACCATCAAACGATGTAAGACCTTAAATCCAGCTACATACCTTCCGTATGTGTCTCAAGAGACACAAAGGGTGGGAGGTGAGGAGACCCTGGTTGATGATGAGTTAGGCAAGAATACTGACACGCATGACTGTATGGAACACCTGAATCAGACCTTTACTGCAAGGCCCGACATACGTGACACCCCCTTAGAAAAAGCAGATTTTACGTTTTATACAGATGGAAGTTGCCATAGACAGACAGAGACAGGAGAGCTATGTACTGGTTACGCTGTTGTAGACGATCAGGATGTGGTAGATATGAACCCCTTGGTCCACCTCACTCAGCCCAGGTGGCGGAACTAGTAGCACTAAGGAGAGCGTGTTAATTGGCAGAGGGTAAATCAGCCAATATATATACTGACTCTAGGTACGCCTTCGGGGTAGTGCACGATTTTGGGGCCCTTTGGCGTCTTAGAAACTTTACGACAGCAGCAGGTACACCAGTAGCACACTCACAACACATAAAAGGACATCTGACAGCGATACAGTTACCCAGAACAGTAGCCGTCATAAAGTGCAAAGCCCATACCTTTGAAGAAGACCCAGTGTCATTGGGCAACAACAGGGCAGACGAAGCTGCTAAATGGGCAGCAGGGCAACCTATGACTGTATCGACCGAGACTATGATGGTTTTTTAGACATTAGACACGCAGAAATTAATTGAAATGCAAGATTTGTGTTCCCTGCAGGAGAAGGCGGTCTGGAAGGCGAAGGGATGTGGTCAAGAGTCCTCAGGACTCTGGAGGGATGGACAAGGTAAGCCTGTAGCTCCCCGAACATACTATCCAAGCCTGGCTGAAGCAGCACACGGCCTGACTCACCTGGGTAAAGAAGGTATGTGCAAACTGGTGAGAGCATACTGGTGTGCTCCCGGATTTTCCTCTCAAGCTGGTAAGAAAGCAATGTCATGTCTTACTTGTTTGAGGAAAAATGTTGGGAAAACTATTCCAACTGAGCCATCCCACATCCCTCCTACAGACGGACCTTTTCAGGTAATACAAATTGACTATATCCAATTACCACCGTGCAGGAATCTAAAGTATGTGTTAGTGTGTATTGATGTGTTTTCCGGTTGGGTAGAAGCATATCCGGTAGCCACTAATACTGCTGTGTTCACTGCAAAGAAAATTGTACAAGACTTTGTGTGTAGGTTCGGTATCCCTAGAATCATTGAAAGTGATAGGGGTACCCATTTTACTGGTGATATCTTCCAAAATATGTGTAAACTCATGGGAATCAGTAGCAGACTTCACACCCCTTACCGACCACAAGCCAGTGGTAAGGTGGAGAGAGTAAACAGTACTATCAAGAACAAACTAGGTAAGATAATGGCTGAAACTGGGTTGGCATGGCCTGAGGCTTTGCCGTTGGTCCTCCACAGCATTCGAACCACTCCTAGACCTCCTCTTAATCTGTCCCCCTTTGAGATACTGTTCGGACGACAACCTCATTTGATCATGAGTCCACAAGACGACTTAAAGTGTAATAATGAAGTGACTGTACAATATCTTATAAGAATGAGTAGACAGCTGAAACAACAACAATAAAAACTAAAAATGCTGTCACCTGGTATGCCAGAGACGAACTGTCATGATGTTGAACCTGGAGACTATGTTATGATCCGCAATTTCTTACGTTCAGGTTGTTTAACAGACCGTTGGGAAGGCCCGTACCAAGTGCTGCTGACCAGTACTACATCACTGAAGGTTGCAGAGAGAGACACTTGGGTCCATTCCACCCACTGCAGGAGAGTCCATAATCCGGAGAAAGTGCAAGACAAGACTCAGACCGACGACATAGAGCTGTCACTCGTAAGCCTGTTCCGGGAGACCTAAAGCCTGCAGTTGAGACACCTGAACCAGAGACGTTGCCTCAGAACTACCTTTCCAGCGATGGAGTGGCGGTTTTTGTTTTTCTTTTGTTCCAGGATTTTCCTTGTTTTGAGAACATTCTATTTTTGTGAAGGAGGATGGAGGACGGAGGAGAGTTCTGGGAGTGATACGGATGAAATGGAGGCCGAAGAAAAGTTAATAGGATATCCTGAGCAGCCCATTATCAAACTTGGTCCAGGGGTTATGAAAAGGTCTGCTAGCTCAGGAACTCGGAGGCAGTGTGAGGGGCTATTGTCTGATGAGTATTGTATCTGCAAGTTCTGCAACTCCCTAGTTGAAGAGAGATGCATCCAACGATGCCAGTCCCCCAGTACTCTGAATATAGGCGGGCATCCTTTGGAGGATTATCACTCCCTGGTGGGTAAGGTGCTAAACCAAACCGAGTGTTGGGTGTGCTCTCATGTGCCTCAAGGGCAGCATAACATAGGACTAGTGCCATTCCCTCTGAACATATCCGAAGTACTCGAATTAAGGGGTGGGAGGCCCATAGAAGGGAGGTACAATAACACTAGGTCCCCTAGTCTGACGCTTCGACAATACTCCATAGGCAGATCTTTGCTGTGCCTAAACATATCTCACGCAAAGCGCCTGGAGAATTGGGAGGCTGACCTATCAGATCAGACAATGGCTCGCCACACTTATTTTAGAGAGAGACTCACAAGGTCACTACTAGGCAGGAATATTGATGTAAGTCACAAGTTAGGGCGTATAACCAAACATAAGAAGGTATCCATTGGAAAAGTCTCTACAGATAAATGTGAAAATGTCATTAATGCCGACACATGTCTGGAGCAGATGGAGACACTAGGCATGGGTAGTTTTATCAAAACTCTGTGTGACATAATTCATGGGCATACCGTCCCTTATGTTCTCCCTGAGGATGTGTACTTTGTTTGTGGAAGAAAAGCTTATTCCTGGGTGACTCCGAGTTCCAAAGGCTTGTGTTTCTTAGCTAAACTGGTTCCTGAAATCATGACTATTACTCATGAAGAAATGGTTGATATTCACAAGACTACATCACCACCATACATACACACACAGTATGAACACCGTGGCAAGAGAAATATGATTCCTGGTGAGGAACCCATAGCTACAAAATTGATTAGTGAAACTGCTGGTTTCCAAGTTATGGTTGCTCTAGATCTCACCAGGACCGCTCGGGGAACATTAAACTTTAAATATATCCAAGACCTAGCTAAATTAATAGATAATATCACCGAGATGTATGATGACACTTTCAGGTATACTGGAAGGGAGCTACAAGCGTACAAAAAGGAGTTGGTGCAACATAGACTGGTACTAAATTATCTCACCTCTATTACTGGTGGGTACTGTGTGACACTGGCCACCCAGTTCGGTGTCAAATGTTGCACGTACATTACTAATAATACTGATGACCCTAAAGAGGTTATAGACCGGAAGATGGATGAAATTTTGCAGCTGAAATGGGAATTTCGAAAGAGCCATAATTCTTCGTTATATGAGGTCGGGGAAAAGGTGGCGGGTTGGTTCTCATGGTTGAACCCAGCAAAATGGTTCTCCGGTCTGGGGGAGTGGGTACAGGAAATGATTGCGAGTGTAGGTAAGCTCCTTCTCCTTATACTGGGTGTCATCTTAGCAATTGGTTTAGTTGTCAAATGTGTTCCTACTGTGTTGAAGTGTGGAAAACGGTCTCATGGGAGTAACACAGAGAAAGAGACTGAAAGGGTGGTACCAGATACTGAGATCATGGTCTGTGAAGAAGTATTGTATAATCCAGAACTTGAAACGGTGATTGGGTGATAGTTTATTACACTATCAAAGGGTGGAACTGTCGAAGTCAGCAAATTGGATAAAGTCATTTCAATTAAAGTCTAGCAAACTTGGTTGTCTTTGTCTGAAAAGATGCGTACGGTACGCTATGATGTACAAGGGCACGCTACGGCGTGAAAGGGCGTAAGCATCCACTGCACGTGGCAGCAACAGTAATTGGTCTTTTACCATACATTCGCACAAACACGCATACTTATAAAATAGTACACATTAATGGTAGTTGCAACACATAGTCAGTTATGTCGAAATATAGTAGTATTTATATGTTATATCAGAGTTACATGCCTATTAGTGAAATACACGGAACGGGTTAAAGGAATAACCTCATGAGTGGTATCATAATGAACCTTGTTACATATCCTACTGTTTGGTTCATTCTGCGAGGGAATCGCAGAGTGCATACGCAAGTTATGAATGATAGGGAATTATGAACTACTTAAGACTAAGGAATCCTGGCGGGAAGAGCAGAGCATACCCCCTGCAGAGATGACCCCCTCCTTTGGATTCCTTAGGATGAACCAGCCAATGATTGACGACCCCTTGGACATCCCTGAGACCCGGACCAATAGATGCAAGCTATACCATCTTCATTGTATTACTGTATTTGATTGTGTATATAAGCAGCAGCTTGTGATCCAGAGTGCAGACATCTTGTCCCCAGACTTCAGGATTGAATGACTGCACTGGATCCAGAGCGCCTGCGATAAGTAACGGCTGTATTTACTATTACTTCGCTTGAGCATATTATTCCACTTATTGCGAATAAATCTTTGTGCTTTGGAAACACAAATCGAGGTTCGACAACCGTTATTGGTTAGCGACAATACGCACATAACAAAGCACAGAGGAGAGTTCATGATTTGTTTTTCAAAAATATTGATGTGGTGGAATATGCTGCACAAGTAATGTTGCAGAGTATGACATGTTATTAATGTCTATTAATCTCTTTTTTTTTTTCATGGTCAGTAAACATACTGAAATCTGCTTTACATCCTAGAAGGTTTTCCAGTGCCTTTCTTCTATAGAACAGACCATATACACAAGACATAGGGGTATATTTACTAAACTGCGGGTTTGAAAAATTATAGATATTGCCTATGGCAACCAATAAGATTCTAGCTGTCATTTTGCAAAATGCACTAAATAAATGAAAGCTAGAATCTGATTGATTGCTATAGGCAACATTTCCACATTTTCAAACCCGCAGTTTAGTAAATATACCCCTTAGATAAGTTGAGTCTGTCTACCTATCTATCTATCTATCTATCATACTACATTACATAGAAACATTGATGGCCTGCACTCATGTAATAGACGTTGACACGAGGGGTTGAGTAAAATATGGCGGCAGTGAATATGTCGACACTTATACCAAAATGGTGACAGTGCAAATGTCGATCTATTTATGCCATCAACATATTTAAAATGATACCATTGTGACTGTTGACAATAGTAATTTTGACATTTACAATATCGATATTCATAAGGAATGCCAGTGGCAGCCAACCTGCCGGAATTGCAGTCGCCAGAGAATAATTTATAACCTGGGACTTTCCCATGCTGTCAGAGGGAAAGCCCTCTGAGTTATAAACAGACCTAGCGGCTGTAATTTTTTCATTGTTCAGGGTTTTGTTAATTTGCCAAGCATGTTCCAGCGGATTATTTTGACTTATTAAGTTGAGGAACAGAAGATTTTTTTTCCAAGTGATTAATTTTACTAGTTTTTTTTTTGGACTACCACGGACCCTGTGATTAATTTTAATAGGTATCTTTTTGGACAACCATAGACCTTTGGAATTATTACAGATGAAGAACCTGGTGGTTGGTGAGTATTACTGTTTTTTCATTTACACTAAAATTGTTTTTACAACAAGGGCTGTCTTTTATTTAAATTTTGTGCTGGTGCACTACAGATCCCAGAGTGCCCTGGGTGTCAGGGTATGCTGTAACTCGTGACCTGGCAGCCATGGGTATGCTGGTGCTTGTAGTACACAAGCACCAACATGCCAAAACTGAGAATGGCTGCCTGAGTTTACTGGGACCTGTTGTGCACCAAGACAAAATGTTTTGTTTATTATAAAATAATTTTTTAATAAAATAATATTTAATTACCCCACACCCACCGTTCCATGAATGTGGAAAAACTCCTCATCTTTTTAGAAAATCCAGCATCAGTGCTGACTAGCCTTGGACTGACTGTCAATACAACAGGTGGACCCCGCACTGCAGGTTTCCCTGTTATATTGACATCAGCCCCGGCTGGCAAAGCATAATACTGGTTATAGTAAAATCGTGGGGACCCACACTTTTTGTTCCCTGGATTTTGCTAGTACCACCCTAGGATGGCAGCACTAGGGTTAATCTGTTGGAGGGGGGTTGTATTATATTTTTTAATTAGATCCTTTAGTTATTTATTGTTTTGTGACAGTGGGTCTGCCGGCAGCAGGTTTGTGCTACTTGTTTGTTGGCATTGCCCTTTCAAATGTTGACATTGTGATTGTCGACATTTCTATTATCACCAGTTATAATGTCACCATTTTAAACATGTTGACAGCATGAATATGTCGACATTTACACTCTCCATTTTGGTGTCAACAGTATAACTACATATGTGGAACTATCTATTCTCATGTAAAACAATATAGTAGTGTCACATTCTCAGAATGATATATTTGATAAAGTTGCACAATCCAAACAAGCTAGTGACAGACACATGTAAACATAGTGTTCACACTTTTCCTTTCAAAATTTGAAATTAGAAAATAAGGGCACTTGAAGTTATTTTGAATAGATGCACCCATGGACATATTTCAGCTATATATGGAAATGCGTACATGTCATGGCAGCCTTCCGAACATAATTTAATAAAACACAACCTGACATACAGTCATAAATACCATAAAATACCTCAAATATGTTGTAGAAAAGCATGTGAAAGAACAATCGACCACATAATAAACTTTGTTGTGCGGTGCTTTGATAACATGTTTGCTAAGCAAATACATTTTTCAATCCAATACGCACTGTAAAGGATGAGTCCTAAAGCCTTTGGAATGTATAGTAGAAATGTAAATGAGGAAAAGTGGTAATATGTGTTAACAATGGTGGACAATTATATATATATATAAATATAAGGGATCTGCACCGGTGACTTTTGGTGTCTCGTGTTTTGGATTCGGATTTTCGTGATGTTTTGGGTACGGATTTGTTTCGCAAAACACCTGCCGAAAGGTTTTGGTTCGGATTTAAGGTTTTGGATTCGGATTTTTTTTGAAAAAAAGCATAAAAAAAGTCAAAAATCAAGTTTAACCTCAATACCATTCAATAACAAGCATTTCCACTAATTTACAGTGTATTCTGAATGCCTCACAATATAGTTATTAGTCCAAAACGTTGCAACGAGGTATCTTTCTGGACTGCTTAATGGAGTGGTCCCCACAATATAATAAGAAAACCATCAACTGGTCTTAATCGCACCAATAAATGTATCTGGACTGCGTAGAGGAGTGGTCACCACAATATAATAAGAAAACCATCAACTGGTATGAATCACACCGAATAATGTACCTGGACTGCGTAGAGGAGTGGTCACCACAATATAAATTAAAAACCCTGAACTTGTATGATTCCCACCAATAAATGTATCAGGACTGCGTAGAGGAGTGGTCACCACAATATAATAAGAAAACCATCAACTGGTATGAATCGCACCAAAAAATGTACCTGGACTGCGTAGAGGAGTGGGTCACCACAATATAATTTAAAAACCCTGAACTTTTATGATTCGCACCAATAAATGTATCTGGACTGCGTAGAGGAGTGGGTCACCACAATATAATTAATAAAAAACCCTCCACGGCTCTAAATTCCCCCAAAAAAATAATCTGGACTGCGTAGTGGCGTGCCCCGGTACTAAATTTGATACCGGGGCCACAATATAATAAATAGTTACACCCTCAACTGGTCAGAATTACACCAAACAAGTATCTGGACTGCGTAGTGGGGTGGCCCCGGTACTAAATTTGATACCGGGGCACCCCACTACGCAGTCCAGATTCCACAATACCTCCTCCAAGTTCCAAGTGTAGTGTTTATAACATATTAACACTACACTAATTCTAGCACATCAAACCCTCTTGTTTTAAATAATGACAGGGCATGTAACTTTTGATTAAATTTTTTGAATTTGTTGACATTTTCTTTTACTTTTTGACCATGGCAAACGACTGTTGAATGGTCACATAATGCCAAAAAAATAGTTGCAAGATGGAATTGTCCTCGGGCCCTCCCACCCACCCTTATGTTGTTGAAATAGGACATGCACACTTTAACAAACCAATCATTTCAGCGACAGAGCCTACCAAACAACTGTGGCTGAAATGATTGGTTTGTTTGGGCCCCCACACCAAAAAAACAATTAATTTCTCCCTGTACAAACTAAACAGTCTCTACTGAGGAAAGATGTCGTCCTCATCCTCAACCTCTGATTCCTCTCCCCCTACAGTGTGTACTTCCTCCTCCTCACACATTATCAATTCATCCCCGCTGGACTCCACAACCACAGGTCCCTCTGTACTATCTGGAGGGCAGTGCTGTACTTCATTGAGGAATTGATTATTCATTTTTATAAACATCATTTTTTTAACGTTGTGAGGAAGCAACCTCCTTCTCCGCTCACTGACCAGGTTCCCCGCTGCACTAAAAACTCTTTCCGAGTACACACTGGAGGGGGGACAACTCAGGTAAAATAGAGCCAGTTTGTACAGGGGCTTCCAAACTGCCTTTTTTTCCTGCCAGTAACAATATGGACTGTCTGACATGTCTATTTGGATGGTGTCAGCAAAATAATCCTCCACCATTTTTTCAATTGTGACAGCATCCAATGCAGCGACAGTAGACATGTCTGCAATGGTTGGCAGGTCCTTCAGTCCGGACCAGATGTTATCAGCATCCCCGCCAGCGGCTCTTTTAGGAAAACTGAGCTTTTTCCTCGCAGCCATAGATGTGGAAGAAAATGAGGGTGGAGCTGTTGGCATGTCACGGTCCTCTTCAGAGGACAATCTCCTGACTAGCAGGTCTTTGCACCGCTGTAGACTTGTGTCCGCCGGAAACAGAGACACAACATACGCTTTAAACCGAGGATCGAGCACGGTGGCCAGAATGTATTCCTCTGACTTTAAAAGAGTGACCACCCTCGGATCCTGGCAAAGCATACGAAGGGCTACATCCACAAGAGCTACATGCTTGGTGTAATCGCAATGGTTTACCATCTCCTTCCTTACTTTCTCCAGCTGCTTCTGCAACAGCCTGATCAGGGGAATGACCTGACTCAAGCTGGCAGTGTCGGAACTGCCTTCTCGTGTGGCAAGTTCAAACGGCTGGAGAACCTTGCACAACACGGAAATCAGTTTCCACTGCGCTTGACTCAGGCGCATCCCCACTCCTTTGCCTATGTCGTAGGTGGCTGTGTAGGCCTGAATGGCCTTTTGCTGCTCCTCCATCCTCTGCAGCATATAGAGGGTGGAGTTCCAGCGCGTCACAACCTCTTGTTTGAGGTGATGGCAGGGCAGGTTCATGCTTTTTTGATGTGCCTCTAGTCTGCGGTAGGCACTGGCTGAATGCCGAAAGTGTCCAGCAATTTTGCGCGCCACCGCAAGCATCTCCAGCACACCCCTGTCACTCTTGAGGTAATGCTGCACCACCAAATTAATGGTGTAGGCAAAACATGGGATGTGCTGGAAATTGCCCATATTTAATGCCCGCACAATGTTACTGGCATTGTCTGACACCACAAATCCCCATGAGAGTCTAAGTGGGGTAAGCCACTGGGAGATAATTTCCCTCAGTTTCTCTAATATGTTGTCAGCGTTGTGCCTCTTATTAAAGCCTGTAATACACAATGTTGCCTGCCTTTGGACGAGCAGCCATTTTGTAGATGCTGCTACTGATGCAGCTGTTGCTGTTGCTGCGGAAGGCGATGCATCTACCCAGTGGGCTGTCACAGTCATATAGTCCTTCGTTTGCCCAGAACCACTTGTCCACATATCCGTGGTTAAGTGGACAGTGGGTACAACAGCATTTTTCAGAGCACTGAGGACACTTGATCGTACTTCTCTGTATTTTTGGTATCGCCTGCCTAGTGAAGTGGAATCTCGACGGGATTTGGTACCGGGGACACAATACCTCCATCAACTCTCTAAATCCCACTCCACTGATGGCGGACACCGGGCGCACATCTAACACCAACATTGCAGTTACAGCCGCAGTTATACGCTTTGCAATAGGGTGACTACTATCGTATTTTGTGGTCATGGCAAACGACTGTTGGACGGTCAATTGTTTTGTGAAAGACTTAGCGGTCTTACAACTTCCCCTCTGGGAAGATGACCGACTAACAGCAGCAACAGCAGCAGTGGCAGTAGTAGGCGTACCGCTGCAGGATTCCTCGGATGAATCCCGTATTGGAGAGGACTCAGTCTGGCTGCTGACTTGGGCTGCAGGACTGAATCTGATGGAGATCGTGGAGGAAGTTGACGAGAAGGGTGTTGCTGGTGTGTATCCAACTGGACCACGGGATTTAGGTGTCCCTGTACCGATGACGGTCCTAGCCCCAGTTCCTGAACTAACCACTGAACTATGAAGGTTATTCAGGTGATGTATAAGGGAGGATGTCCCTAGGTGGGCAAGATCCTTACCCCTGCTTATTTGAGCTTTACATAAGCTACATATGGCCATACATTGGTTGTCCGGATTTGGATAAAAATAACTCCAGACCGAAGAGGTGCATTTTTTGGTCTTCTGACCAGGCATAACGATGGGCTTTTTCATCCCATGGACATCAGCTGTTTCCCCCCCCTGGTGCCTCATTTACAATAACCACATCACCATCCTCATCATCAAGTTCCTCCACAGCGCCAGCTACATCATCAATAGCCTCCTCCCGAGCCACCTCTTCCCGTACAGTGATGGGAAGGTCAGGCTTGACAATCACCAACACCCTTGGACTCGCCTTGGGGATTTGTGATAATTTCTCTTTAAAAGGCAGAGTTGTTTGTAGTTTTGTTGCTGAAAGCATAACTCTCTTAAATTTTTTGTAGGGGGGGGGGGAGGAGGAGGAGGGCTAAGATCCGTGGGTGAAGATGGACCACTAGTCATGAACACAAGCCAGGGCCTAAGCCAGTCCTTGCCACTACGTGTTGTAAATGGCATATTGCCAACTTTACGTTTCTCCTCAGATGATTTTAAGTTTCTCTTTTTGCTTTTTTTTTTGAGAACTTGAGCTTTTTGGATTTTACATGCCCTGTACTAGGAGATTGGGCATCAGGCTTGGAAGACGACGTTGATGGCATTTCATCGTCTATGTCATGACTAGTGGCAGCAGCTTCAGCATTAGGAGGAAGTGGGTCTTGATCTTTCCCTACTTTATCCTCCAAATTTTTGCTCTCCATTATATGTGGCACAAGATACTGCAGAATGTGTGAAGTTGGTAATATTGCAGTACCAATGGGCTTATACTGCAGGATTGGTTTTGCAAATTTTGTTGTAATTAAATTTTTTTTACATTTTTTTTTTGGTATTTTTTTTTATAATTTTTTTTACATTTTTTAAACACTTGGGAATATTGAGGAAATAACTATGCCCTTAGAAGCACAGAGCACGGGACACAGGACCACTGGACTGAACAGGACACAGCACACAGGACCCAGCAGCACTACTGAACTCAAAATTGACAGCACACAGCACCCAGCAGCACCACTGGACTGATACTGCAGAACACAGCACAGCACTAAACAGCACAGCACAGCACTAAACAGCACAGCACGAGATCTACCAGAACAGAGGACCACCTAACACACCCTCCCTCTACCCTGATCAATGCCCGAGTGAAGATGGCGGCGACTAGCGGGGAATTTAAAGGTTTCGAGTATCTCGAGATCCGACAGCGGGATTATGACTCCGAGCCTCGGTTTCAATTTTTCATTTGGCGCCAATACCCGGATCTGTCTCGGATCCCACTCGGATCGGCAACGTTCGGGTGGGCTCGGATTCACTAAATCCGAGTGCGCTCATCATATATATATATATATATATATATATATATATATATATATATATATATATATATATATATATATATATATATATATATAGTGTTTGTAGTGACTATCTAATTTCCATTTCTATGGGGAAAAGAATAATGAAATGATAATGAATTCTCATTCTGAGTCACTTATGTATTTTGTGTCTGACCTTTTCACTATGATTACAGTTATTTACAAGTGCAGGAAATCCAGAGATAATATGAATAATGGTGGAATTTGAATTATATCTAGCATGATGTATATTTGCAAAGTATACAATACAGTCAGAACCACAACTCTATTAATATTTATTTTCATTTGCTGAGGATAATAACTACAGCTGTTTCCATTTATGTGATATTTATGTACCAATTTATTCAATGGGGATAAAACAAATGTTTATATTTAGGGTTTACTTCTTACTCACTTTTCTTTTTCTAAAAACTTCAGAAAAATACATAGATAGGAGTCGCCACATACCTTAATTTTGTGGATAACTTGACTACAGGGACTATTGGGAAGTGTGTTTCGCTCATTGCGGTGTAGATGCAACACTTATGTACCGCTGCTGCATTCTGCAATACCTGGGGTAAATGTATCAAGCTGTGAGTTTCTGACAGGTTTTAAAGGTAAAGATGTTGCCTATAGCAACCAGCAGATTCTAGCTATCAGTTATTTAGCACATTCTACAACACTCCACAGAGACTGTGCTGACCAAGGTTGTCAATGATTTGATCACAGCAAAAAGTAATAACATTACTCTCTTCTAATTCTCCTGGATCTCTCTGCTGCATTTGACACTGTTGACCACTCTCTCCTCATACAAGCGCTACAATCCCTAGGTCTTGAAGGCATTGTCCTATCCTGGTTCTCATCCTACCTATCTAATCGCTCTTTCAGTGTTAATTTCTCTGGATCCACCTCTGCTCCGCTTCCTTTATCAGTTGGAGTACCACTAGGCTCAGTCCTAGGTCCTCTGCTATTCTCTATCTACACCACTTCTCTTGGAAATGTAATAAGCTCCTTTGGATTTCAGTATCATCTCTATGCGGAAGATACACAAATCTATCTATCCTCTCCTGATCTTTCACTATCTGTGTTGTCTCGCGTTACTGACTGTCTTTCGGCCATTTCATCTTGGATGTCTTCTCGCCAACTCAAACTCAATCTTTCAAAAACTGAATTAATAACATTTCCACCCAAAAACAGAAGTTTCCTGCCTGACGTTTCTATTTCTGTTGATAACATGACCATAAATCTCACCCCGCAAGCTCGTTGCCTAGGTGTAATCCTTGACTCACAACTGTCATTTTTTCCCCATTCCCCACATCAACTCTATATTTAAATCATGTTGCATACACCTAAAGAACATTTCCAGAATACGCACATGTCTGACACAAGACACCGCAAAAATATTAATTCATGCACTCATCATCTCCAGCATCGACTATTGCAATTCCCTCCTTACTGTTCTTCCCAAGTCAGAATTGAACCCCTACAATCTATTTTGCACGCAGCGGCTATATTGATTTTTCTTGCAAACCGTTATTCCTCTGCTGAGCCACTCTGTCAGAATCCTATATAAAATTCTTCTACTAACATTTAAGGCCGTCAAATAAATTGCACAGACAAACATTTCCTCACTTGTCTCAAAATATCTCCCAACTCGACACCTCCATTCTGCACAAGATCTACGTCTCTCTTCCACTCTCATCCCATCCTCCCATTCTCGGTTACAGGACTTTTTCCGGGCTGCACCCACTTTGTGGAATTCCCTCCCACCCACAGTAAGACTTTTCTCTAGTCTTCACACCTTCAAGCGTTCACTGAAAACCCACCTCTTCAGACAAGGTTATGATATTCCTCAACCACCATCTTTATCTCACTAGATATTATTGCCATCCTCTACACAGTTAACGCAAGACAACAACCCTCCGACCAACATTGCCACACACAGCATACTCAATACTTTTACCTTTGCATTCTAGCTGGTCTATTGTGCAATATGCCCTTTGTCCCATTGTCCTATAGATTTTAAGCTTGCGAGCAGGGATCTCTTACCTCTCTGTCTGTATGTATTACCCAGTATTGTCTTATTAATGTTTGTTCCCAATTGTAAAGCGCTACGGAATTTGATGGCGCTATATAAATAAATGTTGATGTTGATGATGATAGCTAAAATCTGATTGGTTGATATAGGTAACATCTCCACTTTTTAATGCCACCGGAAACTCAAAGCTTGATACATCTACCCCTATGTTGTGTTTTTAGGGGAGGGCAGATTGGGGGGGGTCTAGCACTTCAGAAACACTAGGCACGCCCCATGGGGAAATGATATGCCACAATATGGTAAAGATACACAAATCAGGTGACAGAGGCAAACATGGGGGGAGAGGTACACATGGAGATATAGAGGAAAACATAAAAGAGGAGAGGGAGACAGTGGATGATAGATACAGATAGACACACAGTGGGGGGTTGGGGGAAGTATGCAGACAGCAGTACAATAAGTGGGATGCAGGGGGAGGAGAAAATCTGACCAGTAGTCGCATATATGTTGAAGAGGAGCAGAGATGCGGTCAGGGAGACCAATGTGCCCTGTATGCATGAAGAGGCCATGCCTTCAGTGTGATCAGAATGGTTGCATGCTGCCAATTGTGCAAAGATATTGGGCGATCCCGCTGACACCTACAGCAAGCTTTCTCACCACTGTACACTAATAGGCACACTATATCTGTGCTGGGCCAAATAGCACATCATATGCTCCAGCCATATTGTGGAAATAGGAACTGAGGGCTGTATTTAAGCTCAAAGGATATTAAAAGCTGAGGCTGTATTGCACTGTATTGGTACTCTGGGGGTTAATAGTTTTGTCTGTGAGGACGCCCATTTGTGTCATGGGGAGGGGTTATGGAAGCTATATTTGGAATGGGAGGAGCAGAAACAGTCTCTTGTGCAGCCGGACGTTGGATAAGTATCACTTCTCCCTCTCTCTCCTGTCTCATCTGTAGTGTTTAATTGCTTGTTTTTTCTCCCTTTTCTTCCTGCCCTATTTGCTGTTCTATTGTGCTTTTTTTCTTTTCTAAACTTCTCATTTATTGGTATTTTTCCCCCTTTTATATATTTCCTTGCTGTTTCTTTGTTTTTCGTCCTTACTCTCTTCATACCCCTTCCTCCCTTTCTTTCCCTTTACCCGCGCCAGTTTCCCCCCCCTTGTTTTTTCCACTTTTTCTTTCCCTGTGTCCATCCTTACTCCCCCTTCACCTCCCTTTCCATCCCCCTCTCCATTCCTCCTCATGGATCCTCTTCCAGACTTCTCCCTTCTTCCCTCAGGCCTCGGTTTAGGGGTGGCCTCCATCTGGGCGTCCCGCTCACACTCCAGGAGGGTGAGCGGGACCACCTCGTACCCTCCATTGCGGCCTGCGGCGGAGGGCTATGATGCTTACCAGCGAGTACACCGCCCGACCGGAAGTGATGGACATCCTTTCCTGTTTCGCAGCGAGTCCTTCGGTGGCTTCATGAGCGACAGTAATGCTCGGGGATTGTCGGGGGCGCAGGTAAGGGGGGACAAAGAGCTGCAGGGTTTCTCGGTGCGGGAGAGGAGGTAGCTCCCCCCCCACGATGGCTAGCTCCATTAGGCTTGGGGGCAGGTCTAGAAGCAGTTTTCCTCCCAAAGCAGTTAGGGCTTTCCTCTTCCCTGGACAGCGGTTCTAGGCTCAGTGGTCATGCATATTCTGGGGATAGCAGGTCTTTCCGGGCTAGTCAGAACCCCTGGACTAGGTCTTCACATGTGGGCACCAGGAGGGGGGAGCATAATCGTGGTGGGCAGAGTGTTCAGCGTTCTTCATGAGACCCTAATTCTAGTAGGCATGCGCATGAGGCCAGGGGCAGGCGGGTCCCTTCAGGTCGCGCTGAGTTGTTGGATCAGGTTCAAGGTGACCCAAAGGATTCTGTTCAGGCCCAATTCTATTCTGGGGTCCAGGGCTCCACCTCTCACCGGAGCTGTCACTTCGAGAGGGATTCAGTGGGTAGCAGATAGAATGTGCACGTAGTGGGTGGGTCCCGATCCAGGAGCAGGTTGGCCCATGGGAGTGAAGGTTTGGGCAGACAGGGTGAGAGAGGGCACAGGGCAGCCCGGTCGTGCCAAGCGGCTGCCATTCATGGGCGATGGTCTATGTCTTTTGGATCTGTGCCAGTGGCTTCCGTTAGTAACACGTCTCTTACAGCAGATGGCGGTGCTTTTGGTGGAGGTTGAATTTCCAGGCCAGTGTCCCACGCGCGGCAGGCCTCGGCGGAGAGGGAAGATGGCGAGACTTTCGGTGATGGATCAGTGCCTCGGGAGCGGAAGGCCTCGGTTGGGGTCAGATGGATGGTCAGTGGGGAGGCTACAAAGTCAGCTCTCTGCGACAAGGTGAGTTTAATGTGCATGATATGTATGATGAGCAACCTTTGTGGTCTGATAGCAATAGTTCTAGCATGTCATCTTCAGAATCACAAGGTAGTCCTCAACAATTAGTGAAACGCTTTTGTAAACATTTTGTTTCTCGCCAGGGCGAGCACGCTGTGGTGGGCAGGTATGGGCAGTTCGGGGGTTCTAGGCTTACAGGAGATGAAATGGTGCACTGCGTGAGCATAGGCATATTTCAGGAGGTCAGTCTGGAGTAAGATCGATAGGGGGTGGTTTGTCGATATGCTTGTCGTGTCCAAGGAGGGCAAGAAAGCGGTGTCAGCAGTGATGGCCCGGGGGACGGGAGCGAAGCCAGTTACAAGTCCTATAAAAACTGTCTGTCTTGCGCATATCTGTTTGCCGCCTGTTATATAGAGACACGCCCTGGGAAATGGATGGACAAGTTAAAATATCTGCACATGGAGCAGGAGATGTATGTGTCCTCCCGCCCCAGGGTTTAGCTGGCTTATGATGAGGTGTTTAGGGAGAAATATAATGGGCACGCCAGCCTGATGCTTGGTTATAGAGATGTGGAAACATGGCTGAAAGTGTCCCAGGATGGTTGGGGGGCAGGGGCAGGGACTGCGGCCTCAACGTGGCTGCGGCAGTCAGGACGCATGAGGGGTAATGCACCCTTACTTAGCAAGGGCCGCTGCTACCTTATCAACCAAGTTGCCCGCATGGGCAGAGATGTAGATTTACTCACGCATGTCTTAAGTGTGGAGGAGGTCACCCAGCGAGGGCATGTGAAAAGCAGGATAAAAAGAGGTGGCGTAAGTAGCCAGCCCGGCACTGGCGCTGGGGAAGGAAGGATCGCCGATTAATTTGGTTAGCCTGAGCCGATGGCTTAGTCGCTATCCGCGCAGGTATGAGGCAGAGTTTTTAAGAGAGGGTTTTCTTTATGGGTTTCGGGTTCCTATCGATGGGCCTGTTCAGTCGGGTAAGGGGGAGAATTTGAAATCGGCCAGTTTGTTCCCAGAGGTGTTTGTAGAAAAGTGGTGCCGGGGCGCATGAGTGGACCTTTTCGGAACCCGCTGTACTGGGACTTGGTGGTGTCCCCGGTAGGGGTGGTTGCTAAGAAGGTGGCATGGAAATTTTGACTTATTCTGCACCTCTCATTTCCCCAAGGCTCTTCGGTGAACGACGCTATCCCGGAGAACTTTTGTAGGGTCACGTACCAGTCCATTGAGTCAGCCCTTGACATGGTACGGGGATTTGGCGAAGGGGCATTGCTGGGGAAAGTCGATGTTTAGTCTGCTTTTCGTTTGTTGCTGCTTCATCCGGATTCTTTTCCTTTTATGGGTTTCAAGTTGGAGAAAGGTTATTATGTAGGTAGATGCCTCCCTATGGGATGTGCGGTGTCCTGTGCATTTTTCGAATGCTTCAGTTCTTTTTTACACTGGTATATTTGCGTGGACACGTGCCATCAAGGAGTCGCTCACTATTTGGATGATTTGGATGATTTATTGGTGGTTGGGCCCGGGGGTGATGGGACCTGCAAGGATATATTGTTTGCGGTTAAGGCTCTTTTCCATTCTCTGGGTGTGCCAGTGGCAGGGGAGAAAACCAAGGGCCCCACCACCCGATTATACATAGAAACTGTCCTGGGCCTGTGCCGTTTACCGGGGGACAAAGTTAAGCTGCGGGGTGCGATAAGGGAGGATCTAGGTACGAGAGGAGTGACCTTGAGGCAGGCTCAGGCATTGTTGGGGTGTTTTAATTTCGCCTGTCGGGTGATACCCATGGGACGGGTATTTTGTCGGAAGCTGGAGAGGGCGACGGCTGGGGGCAGCTGCCCGCATAGGCGAATCATGCTCTCGGTGGAAATCCGTGAGGATTTGGCGGTGTGGGACCTTGTTGCTTCAGGAGCTTAATGGCGTGCAATTGTGGCCTAAGCCTCCGGTGTCCAGCCAGGAGCTAGAGCTCTTTGCGGATGCGTCTGGGTTGGTAGGTTTTGTGGCCTATTTTGCTGGGGAGTGGTGTGTTGCTCTGTGGCCTAAGGAGTGGGTGCGGTCCAGATGGATGGAAAATTTGCCGCTCCTTGAGATTTTCCCTGTAATTGTTGCTTAGAACTTTGGTCAGACTGTTTGGTTGGGAAGCAAATAGTCTTCTGGTGTGACAACCTTGGGGTAGTGCAGGCGATCATTAGGCAAAGGGCCACGTCACCTCCGATGATTATGCTCTTGCGTAGGTTGATTTGGCGCTGTCTGGCCTGCAACATATGTTTTCAAGCACGGCACGTGCTAGGAGTGGAGAATGAGTTCTCTGATGCGTTGTCCAGGGGGCAGATGGAAAGGTTTAGAGTTCTGGCTCCTGGTGCATCCCTAAGGGGTTTACCCTGTCCTCCTTATGTATGGCAGATGGTCGAACCAATATAGAGGGGCTGGCTGAATCCTCCTTGGAACGAATGGTGCACTTTTCGAAGCCAAGGCCATAGTGGTGTGGAAGTTGGGGAGAAGCACATGCTGTTTTTTTTGTCTGGACAGGTTACCAATCAGGCAGGTCTAGAGCGTCTATGGCATGGACACTGGCGGGGATATAATTTTTTGCTAAAATGAAGGGCGAGACAGACTATACGAAAAGTTTTTTGATTTCCAGGGTGCTCAGGGATTTGGGCGAGAGAGCGACCAGTACCGCCAGATCAGAAGCCTATTAGTGACTTTTTGTTAGGCAGTCTGCTGGGCGCTATCCCAAAGGTAGCTCGGGACAGCTACGAGGTAGCTTTGTTTCGCTCTGCTTTCGTTATGCTATACTTTGGCGCTCTGCGGGTGAGCGAGCTAGTCGCTTCCTCTAGGTCTTCCACCCTGTCAGGCATGCTTGGGCAGCACGTGGTGATATCTAGCAGCTCGGTGTGTTGTAAGGTAAGAAAATCTAAATCTGATCAGTTGGGGCAGGAGCGCTGGATTACAATGGTCCCAAGGGTTGGTTGCTCTGTATGCCCTATTGTGATAATCAGTCCATTTGCTTCCCTGAGGCCGAGTGGCGCACTCCCTTGGTTGGTGCATGGCGATGGTTCTTCTCTCACCAGGTACCAATTTTTGGTGGTGTTGACGGCTGTGGGGCTGCTACATCTGCTGCGGTTGCGGGTGCATCAGAGCCCGCCATAAAGCAGCTCGGCAGGTGGAAAACTTATGTTTATAAACGTTATGTTTGACCCTCTCTTCTTTCTTGACTTTTCTGCTCTCCTGTTCTTAATCTGCTACGGATTCACAAGGTTTCAACTGCTCGTGCTTTTTGAAGCAGGGCGTGAAGGGATTTGTCCATTTTTTTCCTCTAAAGTGGGGTCTGATTGGCACTTGGCACCACGAGGTTTATGGTTTTACCTTTGCTTGTGTTTCAGCTCCCCTCTTTGTTTCATTCTTTTACTTATGAGAATGTGTACTTCTTGTGTGGTGGACTGCTGATTCCCTTGGCATGGATGTGCATCATAAAGTCTGTGGGCCATTCTGCTTCTTTTGCTGGTTTTCTTTTCTTTTTCCATTCTAGCTGCTGGAAGTGCTTTTGGTATGATGTTTGCTAACGTTTATGTTTGTTTTTCACTGCCTCTTACAGAACACAAGACCCCGCAGCTGATCTGGTTGTTGGGACACTCGTATGTGCATTGAGCTGCATTGCATAGGGCAGCAGGTGATACATCAGCTATTTCGGGGTCGGTTGTGGTTCAGTGGATTGGTCAGAGGGGTTTAAGGTGGACAAGTTTTAGGAAGCTTTTGGTAGGCGAGATTGCAAAATGTGGTGTGCCTCATGTGTTGGTTGTTCATCTTGGAGGAAATAACTTGGGTATATGCATGTCTTTGGATCTGATTTTTGCAATTCGGTCTGAGTTTGCTTTGGTCCTTGCCTCCTGGCCTGACCTTATAACATGTTGGTCTGATATAGTGCCTAGGTTGACTTGGCGATACTTCATGGATGGCAGAGTGGCTAATGAGGTGCGGAAAAAGGTGAACTCAGTGATTGCTCGTTTCACTCACTCGTTAGGCGGAGTACGCATTAAGCATCCGTTTATCCATTTTCAGAATCCGGGTCTTTATCGGGCTGATGGTGTTCATTTGAATGAGGAAGGCATGTGTTTGTTTATAGGGGATGTTTATAAGGGCGGAAGTTTTGTAGGTGTGGTGGCGGGCCTCGGCTCTTAAGGATCCGGGCTCAGCCGGAAATGGCACTACAGTCAACGGCCAGTGGTAAGAGCACGCTACGGTAGCTGGCACACTTAACCCACCTTTTTTCAATGGAATGGGCTATTAGTCTCGGTCCAAGTACCACCCAAAAGGGTTGACTTGAGGCTGATTCCGTTAGCCTAGAAAGGGGAAGGGTTCTGTAGCGCCCAAGGTGGTGGCCCTGTTGAAGTAGATATGTGCACCTTGGGGTGTGTTGATTGTCCCCCGTTTATGGTTGTCCCATGGTAAATGCTGGGGCATCATGGTTTGCCTGGCGGATGTCGACTCTGACTGCTCTCTTTCTCCACCACCATACCTTACAATAAATTTCCTTTGCTTTCGCCACATTTAAGTTGTCTATGTTTTATTTTATGGTTATAGTTAAATGGATTAAGAGTACAAGGTAAAGAAAATTTATCAGCCGTTAAGCATTTTATAGGAACTGAGGGCTGTATTTAAGCTCAAAGGATATTAAAAGCTGAGGCTGTATTGGACTGTATTGGTACTCTGGGGGTTAAAATTTGTCTGTGGAAGGACACCCATCTGAGACATGTGGAGGGGTTATGGAAGTTATATTTGGGATGGGCGGAGAGGAAACAGTCTCTTGTGCAGCCAGACGTTACCCACCCATCCTCCCTGTTGATGGTTGTTTGATGGTTTATTGTTTCAGTGTTATACAGTACCGGTATGGTTTGGTTTTGGTGGTTGTGTTAAAGTGGCAGGGCCGGAAATCGCATTACAGTTGTAAATGGTTTAAGAGTATAAGGTAAGGAATGGTTATCAGCCGTTAAGCATTTTATAATTGTGAACTCAGTTGCCAGTGAATAGTGGGTGGCCATGGTGCTCCCTTGCCTTGTGCCCTGAACAGCTGTCCTCTTAACAGGCCAGGTGAAAGGGATATAGCTAAGATTTGAGATAAGATTATGTAGTCTGATGAGACAAAGGTACAGTATTTTAGTCAACAAAACACAATGGGGGACATGTATGAAAATAGTTCCTCAGTTAACTGTGTAAAAGAGGTTGTCTTGCTCATAAAAACATATCAGATGATTTGGAGTGTTTCTGTGGACAACACTTCATCTTTTTACATATTTCCCTGTAGAACCATTTTGCCATATAAGCACCAATGTGTGCTGCAATGCAAACACTTCCAATGTTCCATGAAACACTATACCTACCATGTATCATGCTGTGGATTGTTTCTAATCAGTGGGAACTGAAAATCTGAAATGTCAATTCACGTAAAAGTGACTTAATATTTCAATAATACTAGACAGGAAACTTGCATAGCTAATCTGTGCTGCTCTGGGATTTTGCTCATCCTTTCATCTAACTCACACTTGCCAACACTCGGCAAGTGTATTCCAGGAGAGGGGGGTGACTAGGGGGTGGGAGGGGGCAGAGCGCGGCCAAATGCATCATTTTAGCTCCACCCCCCGCAACGGAAATGCTGTTTTGTCATGGGGGCGGGGCCAAAATGACACAATTCACCACAAATCGCGTCATTTAGGCTAGGCAGATTCGGGATGCGGGTAAATTGCCTATCCCGACACTTATCCTGCCGACATCAAAATGCTGACAGCGTAAATGCACAGCCAGCGGACATGCTGGCACAAAACAGTGTAACAAAAAATTAAAACAGTAATAAAAGTTAAAACTAACCCCTCTCCCTCACAAAACACGTGAAAACTTGAGCTGGCTTTCAGCACACAAAGGTCTAAAAGAAAGCATCCCCCCTGCTGCTCGCCAATCAGATTAAGCCTTGTGTTGCCAGCCTAGTATTGGTTCTAGTAAAACAGGGGGGCCAAAAAGCATAATCCACTGATTTTACTAGAGGCAGCACTAGGCTGTGCCAGGGCTTGTGGCACTATAGCAGGGGAACCCACAGCGAGTCCCCCTATCATAATGACACTCAACCCCAGCCTTGTTAGCACAGGGCTGGGTTCCCTAGGCAGATGGGGTACTCCAAAAAATGTGGGCACCCTCCATAGGTGTACCCACCCTGGCCTAAAAGCATTAGGGATTTTCCCACACCCCTGGGCGGTAGGTGTATTGTAATAAAAGGGTTTAAGTGTTAGAAATAAACTACTTTGAATTGGTTCACTACAGGTCCCAGCAAGTATGCTATTAACAGTTTGTGTATGCTGGTGCTTGTAGTACTACAAGAACCATCATACCAATAGCTACGAGGGCATGTGGGCGCTTGGGGAACCATAACCAGGCCCCACAGCGACCTGTAGTGTTCCAACCCAAAATTTAAATAAACCACGCTCATCGTCAACACCAAAAATGTATTTACATATAAAAACCCCAGTAATACTTACCAACATCTGTTTTCTTCAACTGTAAACAATTCAAATCTTGTAAGCTTTAGTGGATCTAAATCTTTTAACAGTGATGCCACCTTCATTCCAAGAATCCTCAGCTGTCTCTCCCATCCCTACTTTAATCTCATTGCTATTTAAGATTCTTTCATTCCTGTGATGAACTTATTTTGTCAGTTTTGGGTTGACAACATTCCAACAGCAATATCAGTAAGTTGTTTATGCATTACCCACACTAGTTATACCGGCAAGCAATACCTTTACTTGCACCTCCTGGTGACCCTAAACACTAACTAGACATAGCCCAGCTCACTACTGACTGGCCAACTAGTTCAGCGTCAGTCACCCCTGACAAGAGCACAACTCCAGGATTAAATACAGATGTCTCCTCCCACAGGCTTGGATGACTGACAGGCAACACTCCCACCTTGTCTTTAAAGGATGGCTCCTCAGGTGTTCTGTAATGCCTAATCATCACAGCCACCCCTATCAGCTCTGTGGATACAAACACGTTAAAACATGCAAGTAAATTACTTTTTACATTTACTTTACAACATGTCTCTGACCTGTACATTACTGAACTTAAGCACAGTGCTACACCTGTATATAACTTGGTCTGCAGCCTTTTACCTGCAGACAGTTAGCACCATAGCTAATTCCACTATTAGATGCCTGTGACAAACCACTCCCATTGCCACACATGGCTTATGTATAATATTTGGTAAAAGGATTAATACAGTCTGTATGAGCCCTCACCCCTAGGGCCTGATTAATTAAGGATCTTAACTTGAGAAACTTCTTATTTCAGTCTCCTGGACAAAACAATGTTACAATACAAGGGATGCAAATTAGTATTCTGTTTTACACATAAGTTAAATACTGACTGTTTTTTCATGTAGCACACAAATATCAATTTTAAATTTCAGTGTACAAATAAGCTATCAAGTATGTGTGTGCTACATGAAAAAACAGTCAGTTATGTGCAAAACAGAATACTAATTTGCACCCCTTGCATTGTAACATGGTTTTGTCCAGGAGACTGAAATAAGAAGTTTCTTAAGTTAAGATCCTTAATGAATCAGGTCCCTAATGTTCCTGTCAAAGTTAAGTTGCCAACTGACCATTGAGATACAGATTCATATGGCTGGAAAGGCAAAGAACACACAGGCAATATGCTTAATTCATATAGTTATTGCAATGTGCAAGTGTATCAGCTGCGCAGCTTATAGGGCAGCAAGAAGTGGAGTACAAATCTTCAAGGCTAAACTGTAACAAAATATAACAATTGTGGGTGTAGTTTCGTCTCACATTCATTTGAGCAACAAAAAAAAATGTACTTTTTAAGTCCCTATTGGCCAATAACCACTATTTTCATTACAAAAAAAAAAATGTTGCGGGCAATTACAAATTAGGGCATTTGTTTCTCCATATACAGACAGTATATTTTATCATTGAAACAAGTATAAGAAAGATTTGAACCAATCATTTGATCAACTGTGACACAAAATGCTATATTTTTGTTCAGTACTGGTAATGATAATTTAATATAATCTGAACTTGGTTTCCAAGAAATGAACAGGTAGCTCTGGCAGGAGAAAGGTGGGGACTACAAGCAACAAAGTGATAGTCCTACAGGGAACCAGTCACACACACTTATAACTTACGTTTTGAGATTATATGCATAGACACAGTAGCGAGCAACACATCAATTGCATTTTGAAAATCTGTATATAACAGCAAAACATAGTTTAAACAAGTATGTCTTACTTTTTGGAAAGTAAGAGTTAATTGTACATAGGATTATCTGCTTAACTCTAATAGCCCTACATGTGGTATATGTTGAATATTTGAGATGAGGATTTTGGTGATCCATCAAGTGAATGTGTATGCAGATAGTTAGTTGCAGGATTATTATTCCCCAGATATATTAATCACCCAGAAAAATGTCTAGCTCACTCTCACAGTAATAGTTTTCAAATATCTCCTTTTACATTGCTTTCCTTTGATCAGTCAATTACTATCCACCATCATTTTATCGCTGAAGGCAATAGAGCGCATACTTTACTTGTTTTAATAGCAATCAGGACAGTAGGAGTCCAAATTGTTAAGCTGCCGGTCTGATAACAAACTTACAGAACCGAAGGAAGAGGTCTACGCCTATAGAAGCCGCCTTTCCCGTAGAGCTTTATGTGCTCACAGGTACTCGGATGCCATCAGGAATTAACGAGTGTAAGTTTGTTAACAACACAGCAGCGGCAGGCCGGAGGAGGCTGAGTAGATGGTAGCGGATGGTCAGACGTAAGCCGAGGTCAGGGATCACAAGCAAGTAGAATAGTCAACTAACATGCCAAAGGGTCAGGGTCACCAGCACAAAAGCAGAATCCAAGAACAGAGCAAAAAGTGTCAGAACAGGAAGTCCAATAGTAAATGGGCAGAGTATCCACAGGAAAACTGTGACAAAGCAGGAACAGGGCAGGAGCAGGTCAGCAAACAGACAGAGTCCACGCTATAACCAGTAGGGGGGCTAAGCCCTCCCGCCTTAAATACTGATGGTAGACAATCAAGGCTTTGTACTGAAATCACCCCCAGGACGTGATAATTAATTAATGGACACATTAATTAGCCCGCAGGATTGGAGTCATGCGCCCAACTGCTCTGTGTTGCCGGGGCGCGATAGCTGTCAATTCGGTGGCCGGCCGTTGCCCTGGCAACGGTCAGGCCAAATACAGGAAGTGACGTCCCGGTTGTCATGAAGACGGCCGGGACACCAGGAGGAGACTGAAGTGAGCTGCGGTGGTGCCCGGGCCGCCAAGGCTCAGAACACAAATATGTACAGCTGCCCTGCCAAAAAGGAGTAGGCAAACCACTAGCTGACTCCAGTTACACAGAAACACAGGTGAAAAAAGTTTAGCAAATATAGATATGAAAGTTGTTGTAAATGACAATAAAACTGCACATAGAATAAGCAGTTTAAAAGACAATTTGATAACAATTAAAATTGCACTTACATATAGATGATATCAAATAAAACATTTGCAGGCAATTTTCCATGAGTACCAGAAACAAATTGGTTGGCAGCAGTGGGATTGATAATATTTTTCTTTTTATCATGAGAACTTAAGTGAATTAGTGGTGTGTGATTCTAGAGAGAGTCAGCATCCTAATTGACCAGAGATTACACTCAAGGCTTACAAAATTTTAAAAGGCATTCTGTGCAGATAGTTTCTGTTTCCCCCCATCTTATTTTCTTTCTATTGTTTTATTTGGTGGAAGTGTGAGGTCCAGAATGGTCCCTGACTATAAGCAGATGAAAAAGGATGAGCTCTTGGCTTTGTGTGTGGAAACAGGAATTGCTGTTGTCCAAGGCAGGAACTGAGAGCAACTGATTCAAGCGCTTGTGGAGGCTGATCAGAAACTAAGTGCCGGAGGAGACAGTGGTGAAAACTTTTCTGCTTCAGGAGAGCAGTCAGCACTGGACATTACCACAAATAGATCTGCTCAATCAGCACTGGACATTACCACAAATAGCTCTGTTCAATCAAGTGAGGAGTTTACCCTGGACAGATACCTTCACACTGCGCTCAAACAGATGAAGGATGCAGACTCAACACCATCACTGTGGCTGATCCAGCAACTCCAAGAGGTTGCAGAATGCAGAGCGGGAGGCTGCTGAACACCGTGCAGACAGGGAGGCTGCTGAACGCCGCGCTGCTGTAGACAGGGAGGCTGCCGCTGCAGAGTGTGAAGTCGATAGCGAGCGCCAGCTGGAACTAGCTAGGCTCAGCAGCCAGTCGGTGGACAGAGGTCTGGGTAGACGAAAACCCAGTCATGACCAATTTTCTGTGTTGGAGAAAGACGGCGACCTAGATGCGTTTCTGAGGGGATTTGAAAGGACTTGCCAACAGTTTAAGCTGGACCCCAGTGAATGGGACAACTATTTTTTTTTAAATCCAGTATTTTTATTGAAATTTTAAGATATAAACATACTAAACAACAAAAAGAAAAGAAAAACAATCGCATACATATCGGAATTAAATGACGGAATTTACAAGATTACATTAAAGCATAATAATAATAAATGTGCTATATTCATTCAGGATCATACATCGTAAATGCTTATACATAAGTATGTTACACATGCAGGGTTTATTACATGGACTCAGATACTTATTATAAGAACTGCGGTAGCCATACATTTAAGTAGATAGAGCATCTGTACTAGATGACATAGGATAGAATGGAGACTCTAACCATCTGTACCATATATTCTCAAATTCCTTCAGAGCCTGTCTGCTAGTATAAACAAATCTCTCGTGCCTTATGGTGGTATTGACCAGTGCCTTCCAATTTTTAACCGTGGGACTCGTCGGGGCCAACCACAGCCTCGCTATACAGACCTTAGCCAACATCAATAACTGTGAAATGTACATTTTTGTCAGTTTATTAACTTTCCCCTTCAATCGGAGCCCAAAGAGACAAGTGGCTGGTGAACTAAGAGACACTTCAATTCCAGTAACCTGAATACATCTAATGATCCTTCGCCAGAAGATTTGTATACATGAACACTCCCATAGAAGGTGCCAAAAGTTAGCATTGATCGAATTGCATTTCGGACAGTTAGGGGTAGCATTCGGGCGAAATTTTGCCAATCTGATAGGGGTAAAGTAGGCTCTGTGTAAGATAAACACCTGTATTTGTTGAAATTTTAATGATGAAGTATAACCTTTAGTACTGTCTGTAACCATTTCCCACTTCTTGTCTGATAAAGGGCCAATATCTATTTTCCACTGATTCCTCAAACCATCCAAATCATCTGCAGTGGATTCATACAGAAGACATGAATACATTCGAGAGATCAGACCTCTATAACCCAAGGCCTGTAATTGTTTCCTCAGTGGATCCACCCCAAACACCAAAGTCTCACCTTTAAATTGTGTGTTTAGGGCGTGTCGTAACTGAAGGTAAGAATAAAACATTGTTCTGGGTACAGAGAATTCCCCAACCAACTGTTCAAAGGATTTAAGTACATTTGTATCATAAAGCTGACCTACCGACACCACACCCAACCGAGACCACTCCCTGGCCCTCTTCACTGTATTCAACTTCTTAAATTTCTTTGCCCCCCAGATAGGAGTATATGGATCAATGTCAGTTTGTTTCATTATTTTATTACAGATTGTCCAAATCTTAACTGCCTGAATCAGGAGCGGAGGAGCCCGCACACCAAACCGCCCCGCCAGCAGTGACTGTAAGGGAGTGTGATTAGAATTAAATTGGTGTACCAACACCCAATGTAGCTCATGGTAATCGGGGTCCGAAACCCATGCCTTAAGGTGGACCAATTGAGAGGCAAAATAATATAATTTCAAGTTAGGAAGTGCAAATCCACCAGAAGATCTGGATCTATACAGCAAGCTGAGCTTGACCTTAGCCCTTCCCCCTCCCCAAACCAATGAAATCAAATAGCTATCAATGCATCGGAAAATGGAGGGTGGAATATATACAGGTGACTGCTGGAGTATATATAAAAACTTTGGCTGCACCATCATCTTAATTAAATTTATCCTACCGGAGACAGAAAGTGGGAGCTTCTTCCATACATGAGTTTTTTCTTTAATGTATTTGATCTGGGGCCGCAAATTAAGTTCTACATAATTAGCGGGGGTATTAGAGATCCATATTCCCAAGTATTTGAATTTCGATGCCCATTTTAACTGTAAGCCTTCTGGCATTGTCACGGGACACTCCCATCCCAGAGGGAACACGCTAGATTTATCCCAATTAATTTTTAGGCCGGAAAAAACCCAAATCCATCAACCACCCGCAGCAAGTGTTTTAGGGAAGTGTCTTGATCTGAAAAGAACAACAGCATATCATCTGCATATAATGCCACCTTATCCTCTCTGTGCTCTGATCTAAGTCCCACAATTTCTCTATCATGCCGGATCTTACAGGCCAGCGGCTCTATTGCTAATGCAAACAGGGCCGGAGACAACGGGCATCCCTGTCTAGTACCCCGCTCTAATTGAAAATGTTGAGAAAGATGCCCATTGACACAGACCCGCGCCACTGGATGTGAATACAAAAGTTTAACCCATTTTATAAATTCCGGGCCCACTCCAAATCGGGACAATACCTCCCACAGGTATGGCCACTCCACCGAGTCAAACGCCTTGGCTGCGTCCAAGGACACCACAACTTCGCTCTCAGAAGAGGGTGACCGCACCTGCAGGAGAGTATACAGCCTTCTAAGATTGATAGACGTGGACTTGCCCGGCATAAATCCCGTCTGATCCGGATGAATTAATTCCAGCACCACTCTACTTAACCTCAAAGCCAGTAATTTTGCTAGAATCTTAACATAATTTGACAAAAGTGAAATCGGGCGGTAGGACTCAGGGTATAACAAATCTTTCCCCTGACTTAGGCAGCACCACCACTATTGCCTCTGCCATTGAAGGGGAAAGAGCGCCAATCTCACCCAGCTCGCTGAATGTATCCAACAACCTAGACACAAAAAATGGCCGGTGTTTTTTATATAATTCAATTGGGATTCCATCTACTCCAGGGGCTTTACCATTAGGGAATGACATAATAGCTATATCAATCTCTTCAAGAGTAAAGGGTGAGTCCAAAAACTCCCTACTATCATCGGAGAGGACAGGAAGGGAGATACCATTCAAATACTGCTGTAACGTATCCATGTCATATCTGACCTGTGACTTATATGTATTTGTGTAATATTTATGAAATACCTCAACAATATCAGGCATCAGATACTTCTTAACCCCACTGTCATCACAGATAACCGGTACTGCTGCATCTGCCCTCTCCGCCCTTGTCAGATAAGCCAGGAAGCTACCATTTCTATCGTCCTCTGCATATCGTACATGCTTAGAAAACAGAAATTTACGTTTGGATTTCTCAAATACATACTCTACCCACTCTCTCTGGGCCAACTGCCATGTTCCCCTTGCAACCTCAGTTTTGTCCGCAATGTATTGTGCTTTTAAGGATTTACACTTTTTCTCTAATATCTGTTTTTTTTGTCTGGACGACTTTTTAATTTCAGCTATGCCAGCAATTAATGTCCCCCTTAGGAAAGCCTTAAAAGCGTCCCAAACTATAGGTGGCCTTGCTGTTACCAGATTATCTACAAAGAAGCCTTCCCACTGTGTCACCAAGGTTGCTCCTGTACCCATCAAGGAGAGCCAGAAGGGATTTAATTTCCAAAAGGACTGGCCTCTATCAATTGCAAAATCAATAGATAGGCAGAGGGGCGAGTGGTCAGAAATTCCCCTAGCCCTATATTCCACGCTCCTTACCAGCGGTACCAGAGAGTGTGACAGCAGAACCAGATCAATTCTTGAAAATGCATTATGTGATGTAGAAAAGCAGGAGAATTGGACATCTTCTGAGTGCCTCAAACGCCATACATCTACTAAACCCATTTCCTCAACCAGAGCAGAAAAAGCCGACTTAGAGTTGCCAACTACAGCATTTTTCTCTCGCCATCTGTCCACCTCTCCATTTATCACATTATTAAAATCCCCTATACAAATGGCTAGAACATCTGGGAACAATGCCATGAATTCTCCACATTTCCTTAACACCTCACCATTATACGGTGGGGGTATATATACAGCTAACAGAATCACCGGAACCCAATTAATGACAGCCTTCATCAGTACAAACCTTCCCCCTGCATCCACTTGAATTTTTTCCAAGGAGAAGCAGAGACGTTTATGTACCAATATAGAGACCCCTCGAGAATTAGTCGTGTATGTAGAGTGGTATTCCCTACCTACCCATGCTTTTTTAAGGGCGAGTATTCTATCACCATGTAAGTGAGTCTCCAATAGACAAACAATATCAGGATCATTTTTTCTAATTTGTCTTAGTACAAGAGAACGTTTCACAGCATTATTTAGGCCCCGCACATTCCAGGAGAGAATTTTCAGCTCCTTATCAGATGTACCAGAATACATATAATAGTAGTCCCTCTTATCTCACTACCCCGCATCCCACACCCCTGCAGAGCATACATTGACATACTTATAAGCACATATAATGGGCCAACTATTTAACCCCTGGACTGAGAGGGAAAGCTTTGGAGACATTTGCAGACCTTTCCCAGGAACTGGATGTTGAATATGTTGCAATTAAGAAAGCTTTGTTGCTTCTTTTCAACATAACTCCTGAGGCTTACAGGCGGAAGTTCCGAGACTGAAGGCGCAGTCCCTCCGATACCTATGCCGGACTGTTAGCGCAATTATCATCCATGATGCATCAATGGATTGAGGGATTGCAGTTACTGGACTATGAAAAGCTAAAGGATCTTATTCTCCAGGAGCAGTTCATCATACTGTGCCTATCTGAGGCGGGGGAATGGGTTGTGGATCGTGACCCTAAGACAGCTGCTAGCCTGGCTAACAAGTACACAGTACCAGGGCTCCTATAAAGTAGAAGAGTTGGGGAGCGCCAGGGCAAACTGAGTGGAAAGAGAGGCAAACTGGACGATCACCACTGAGTTTCCCGTCAACCAAACCAGCTGTTCCTGCAACTTTTGGGGGGACGGGGGGAAAACCTGTTTTGGCAACTGGATGCAGGTGTTTTACATATAAGGAAGTGGGACAGTTGTCAATTGCCCCAAAAAGAAGAGAACAACGCCTTCTCCTGTGGGGGGCCCGGCAGAAAAGCCAGTGCCAGCTGTCCTGTGTGCAGGAGGACCACAAGAACGCCCCAGAGACAATCTGCAAGCGGTTAAGATAGGACACCAAGTCGCACTTGGGTTGTTAGTGTCACTAATCTGGGTCTTAGTCCTGTTTACACTCAGCGGTACCATATCACCGTACATCTCCCTTTTGGTCGAAGGCAGCATTCTATCCTGGGACAAGCGTGACTTCTGTCTGCAGTACTGGAGGCTGCCATCTTGGGTGAGACATTTGCTTAACATCCTGCTGAGTCTGAACACCTGCTCTCATCCACCAATTACCTTCCTCTGCAGACTATAAGACTCTCCTCCTACACTCAGCAATTTGTCAGTGCAACACTTTCCTAGTTCCAGACTACCACAGTTGCTGTTTATTTACTGCTTCATCCTGCCTGCTGTATACAGATCTCAACCACACAGCCCCTTGTGTGAATTCAGCTTCATCCTGTTTGCTGCTTCATTCCACCTGCTGTATACAGATTTCAACCATTTACCCTCTGAGTGAATTTAGCCTCATTCTGTTGCTAATACATGGACTTCAACCATTTACTCTCTGAGTGAGTTTAGATTCATTCTGTTTGCTGTTGTATGGATTTCAAACCATTAACCCTTTGTGTGAACTCAGTTTCATCCTGTTGCTGTTATATGGACTTCAAACCATTAACCCTTTGTTAAAATTCAGCTTCACTCTGCTTGCTGAAATAAAGACTTTGGCTATTTAATTCCTCGTGTGGATTCACCTTCATTCTATCTGCTCGTGTTCAGTTTCCAGCTGTTTCCATCTGGTGGATCCTCCTCTAATAAATCTATTCTGTTTCTCCTACTGGCTATGTGGGATAGTAGGTTGTTGTTCTGAATCATCCACTTTCTGGAGCCATCTCTGTGTCACGGGTTACCGAATTCAAGCTCCAGGCCTACCTCAGGTTCTGAGTTGTCCAGGGCGAGCTCCAGGCTTATTCTGTTCAGGAGGTTTCCACCTCCTGTATAATCTCTGCTTGAGTTCTGAATCTTCCCAGTCCCAGTTGTGGTACTATATTCTCAGTTCTTGACGGTATTGAGTCTCTGGTCATGGGATTAGGTCCTTCATGTTTCCACGTCCAGGTTCCAGTCCATCAGGTCCAGATTCCAGACATTATTCCATTGTACAAGAAATGTGTAAGCGAGGATGTGACAGGGAAAATGTAGGTCTGAGTGTACCTGAAATGTGTAAACTGTCTGAAGTGTCAGTGTTCACATGCCAAAAAGCAGTGCAGGCCAAGTCTTCAGAATTAACCCCAGAAGGTAACACTGACCCTGAATCAGTCTCTCTAACCCCGCTTCCTCCAACTCCTACAATGATAGAGGTGTCTGATGACAATAAGGTAAATTGTGTTTTTTTGCAATAATATAAACCCTCTTTATAGACCCCCGGTCCTGAGATAAGGGAAGCTTGTGTATTAGCTATGTGGAGCCTGCCTGAGAGCGATCAGGCGTCTGATTGCTTGGTAGATTTACCAGCTGCTGCTAAAGAGGCAGGGTCCCTAGTAGACGCCCACTGCAGTGAAGAGCTGACTCTCACGTAGTGCAGCTAGTTGACATGCTACCCATCATTCCTATTTTACAGAGAAACCTGGAAAAACACACTTGGTCACACATCATGCAAACACAGGCAACCAGACCCTCCTCAGACAGCCAGCATATCATACTTAGCTAGAAGTGCTAGAAGCAATGGAAATAGACAAGATATCATGCCCCTCCAAGCTTCTTGAGAGAATTGCCTACACACGCCTCACACACTTTCTTACAGCAAACAACCTATTGGATCCTCTTCAGTCAGGCTTTCGCTCTCAACACTCCACAGAGACGGCGCTGACCAAAGTTGTCAATGATTTGATCACAGCAAAAAATAATAACCAATACTCTCTTCTAATTCTCCTGGATCTCTCTGCTGCATTTGACACTGTTGACCACTCTCTCCTCATACAAACGCTGCAATCCCTAGGTCTTGAAGGCACTGTCCTATCCTGGTTCTCATCCTACCTATCTAATCGCTCTTTCAGTGTTAATTTCTCTGGATCCACCTCTGCTCCGCTTCCTTTATCAGTTGGAGTTCCACAAGGCTCAGTCCTAGGTCCTCTGCTATTCTCTATCTACACCACTTCTCTTGGAAAACTAATAAGCTCCTTTGGATTTCAGTATCATCTCTATGCGGATGATACACACATTTATCTATCCTCTCCTGATCTTTCACCATCTGTGTTGTCTCGCGTTACTGACTGTCTTTCTGCCATTTCATCTTGGATGTCTTCTCGCCAACTCAAACTCAATCTTTCAAAAACTGAATTAATAATATTCCCACCCAAGAACAGAAGCTTCCTGCCTGACATTTCTATTTCTGTCGATAACATGACCATAAATCCCACCCCGCAAGCTCGTTGCCTAGGTGTAATCCTTGATTCACAACTGTCGTTTATTCCCCACATCAACTCTATATCTAAATCATGTTACATACACCTAAAGAACATTTCCAGAATACGCACATATCTGACACAAGACACCGCAAAAACATTAATTCATGCACTCTTCATCTCCCGCATCGACTATTGCAATTCCCTCCTTACTGGTCTTCCCAAAGGCAGACTTGAACCCCTACAATCTATTTTGCATGCAGCGGCAAGACTGATTTTCCTTACAAACCGTTATTCCTCTGCTGAGCCACTCTGTCAGTCTCTACATTGGCTGCCAGTATTTCAACGAATCCAATATAAAATTCTTCTACTAACATACAAGGCCATCAACAAAATTGCACCGACATACATTTCCCTTACTTGTCTCGAAATATCTCCCTACTCGACACCTCCGTTCTGCACAAGATCTACGTCTCTCCTCCACTCTCATCACATCCTCCCATTCTCGGTTACAGGATTTTTTCCGGGCTGCACCTACTTTGTGGAATTCCCTCCCTCGCACAGTAAGACTTTCCTCTAGTCTTCAAACCCTTAAGCGTTCACTGAAAACCCACCTCTTCAGACAAGGTTATGATATTCCTCAACCATCATCTTAATTTCCCTAGATTACCCTATTGCCATCCTCTACACTGCTAACGCAAGACAACAACCTTCTGACCAACATTGCAACACACACAGCCCACTCAGTACTTTTACCTTTGCAGTCTGGCTGGTCCATTGTGCAATATGATGTAGCACATGCCCTTGTGTTTCTAACTCCCATTGTCCTATAGATTGTAAGCTTTCGAGCAGGGTTCTCTTACCTCTCTGTCTGTATGTATTACCCAGTATTATCTTATTAATGTTTGTTCCCAAATGTAAAGCGCTACGGAATTTGCTGGCGCTATATAAATAAATGTTGATGTTGATGATGATGATATTGCAGCTAGGGGTAATTCAAAAGTCTCACAGTTTTTGGGCTGCCCCAGTGGTACTGGTCCCAAAGAAATGTGGGTGCACTCGGTTCTGTGTAGACTATAGGAGGTTGAATTATGCCATAGTGTTTGGTGCTTATCCTATGCCTAGGATAGATGAACTACTAGATCAGCTTGCCCAGGCATGCTACATTACTATCATGGATCTCAGTAGAGGGTACTGGCAGATCCCATTGTCACCCGAAGCACGTGTGCGCGCCGCATTTTTTACCCCATTTGGGGAGTTTGAGTTTTTGGTCAAGCCCTTTGGAATGAAAAATGCCCCTGCGTCCTTCCAGCACCTGGTCAATGACCTACTATTGGACCAGGAGGGACATGCAGTTGCCTACCTGGATGACATTGCAGTGTTCAGCCTGACCCGGGAGGAGCACCTGATCCATCTGAATAATGTGTTACTGAGGGACATTTGACTATCAAGCCAGAGAAAATGCCAGCTTGGCATGTGTGGAGTGCAGTACTTGGGGCAACGTGTAGGGGGAGGTACTCTCCACCCAGAGTCAGGCAAGGTAGCGGCTATCACGGAATGGCCGTCCCTACCATGAAAAGCAGGTCATGTCCTTCTTAAGTACAGCTCGGTATTACTAAATATTCATGCCCCATTATAGCACCCTAGCCAAATCTCTGACTGACTAGTTACCACAGGTGATTAATTGGACAGAGGATTGTGAGAATGCATTTACAACTCTGAAATCTGCTCTGGCCCAGTCTCCTGTGCTACAGGCCCCAGATTTCAATTGGAGATTTATAGTACAGACCGATGCATCTAACTATGGACTAGGAGCTGTGCTTAGCCCGGTGACAGTGCAGGAGTAGGAGCACCCTATCATTTTCCTAAGTAGAAAACTACTCCCCCAGGAAGTGTCGTATGCTACCATTGAAGGAGAGTGCCTAGCCATCGTATGGGCACTTCAAAGCTACCCTACCTGTATGGATGGGATTTCACCATTATTACAGACCATAATCCACTAAGCTGGCTGAATAGAGTTTCTGTGGATAATGGTAAGCTTTAAAAATGGAGCTTAATTTTGCAGCATTATAACTTCATCATTCAGCACCGGAAGGGCGCAGAACATGGAAATGCAGATGACCACTGGCGCCAAAGGGCAGAAGTGGTGAATGGGCAGGAAAGACAGTACCAGGTCACAGTTCTCCGTGCCCTATGTTTAGGAGGAGATGTGACGATTATGTAGTATATCTAATGACTGATTGTTATTTTCTGTTGAATTCATGTATGCCAAAGTATATTGTATGTAAGCTTGCAATTTTATCTCAATGTGTGATTTGCTAGATGACATGAGTTTGAAATTATGCAAGTGTCATTAATCTTTTTAAACTAGCCAGGCCCGGGATAGATAATGGTTTGGAGGAGTTTGAAGCCCAAAGTTGTAGACCATCTACCAACTCAAGCAGAGCAGAGGTAAGAGATTCTCTGAGGTGTCCAAATATATATCTTAGTGATAGATAATTTACTTCGGAAAGCTCTGTGTCATTTTGGGAATCAATCTGATTTAACAGAAAATGTAATTCCTAAGGTGGGGGTGAAGAGCCTGTAAGAAAGGTATAAAATCTTCTGCTTTAGACATTACATGGTACATTTTCATGAGGGGTCTATCAAGACTGAAATGTCTCATTTTCCTCAATTGTGTTCCCTCACACACCAGGTCTTAACTAGTAAGTAGTAATTCTGATTTTATTTCCTTTTTTATTTTCTGAAACCTACTTGTGCAATATATTGTATGTCTTGTTATTCATTTTTGTAATTAAGCCTAGGAAACATTTTTCAGATTAAATAAATATTAGCTAGCGTATTCTCCATGATTCTTTGTGAACTTACGAAGCCCAGGGTGGCTCATGCTCATGTGTATGTGATATAAGTGTGAAACATTAAAAAGTGGTTTTGGTGAACGTAAGGAAACTATAATAAATCCTTTGTGGTGGCAGAAAAGGTGTATTCATTGCTAAGTGACTAAGATGACACCAGTCACGGCCAGCTGTTCAGATTGCTGTATCTGGGACAGGCTGGGCGTTCGTGACAGTCAGCTTTTTCGTAATAGACATTTTTTGTCTAAATAGCTGATGTCAGTATTATCAGTGTCATTAATTTGTAACAACCCTACCATTTACCCAAACCACAGGTGGCAGGAGCTGAAATGCCAACGGACATTAATGGTTTTTAGTTTGTCAATCAACCCTTACGTGTTCACAAGAGTGATGAAGGTTAACATCTCTTACTGTTAACAGAGAGGTGTGCTCTGTCTATTACACATAGGCAATATCATATTAGTCTATTCAGTGACTCAATACTCACAGGGACCTAATTATTTCAATACCACAAAAAAAAGAGAAAAGTCCATCTTTATGCCATCCCTTTCCCTTATATCCAAGGGTCTATCCTGGACTCTACCTCCGTCTATTTGTTTCGCAGAGAAAGATGCAGAGTGTCAAAGTGGGGGTCAAATGCTTTCTCCACACACCTCAGGTCTGAGTCAGACAACCTGGAAGTATGTAGCTTTGTCCCCTAGCTTCCTTTGTTATGATCTTCTGTATTTCTCAATCGGATTCGAAACCCTTGGGTCTAGCTGAAGCAGGACTGAAATGGAACCTGGAGGCCTTGATGATCTCTCTGCTCATCTAGAGTACTCAGAGTAGCACAAGCAGTATAAAAGTCTTAGGACCGGAGTCTGTGATTGAGTACTGAGCTGGAATCCGGCATAATAACTGACAGGAAATTTGACAGTTCATAGGAAACTCAATCCCGGCACCTGTGGCCAGGCACACAGGACTGGAACCCACTTATAAGAACTCAGAAACAAAACACACAGAAACTGAGAACAGAATGAACTGGATTGAAGACAGAGACTCGAAATCAGAACAGTGACACGGAATGGCAAACTCAGGATTGCGTGGCAGCGACAGACCTGTAACTCACTGACAGAACTGGAACTGGAAATAAACTCTTGAAACTCAGAACCAGCCGTAGCATCAGAACTGGTGATACTGGTAAAGCTACTGGTACTGCAGAATAGACACTGGTGAGTGCAAAGTTCTTACTGAGATAAGCACTCTTGCTGAATGCCGAATATTGCAGGAAGATGAGCAGGTTGAAAGTGCAGAGTACTTGCCGAAAGTTGAAATCCAGATAATGCAGAATACTTAAAGGAAGATATGCACTTTGGAATTGCAGCAAATTGTAAAGAGATGTGCACTTTAAAATGCAGGATACTTCAAAGTGATGTGTAATTGGTAATGCAGGATGTTCACAGAAGATGTGCAAGCAGGGTAATCAGGAACAGTGCAGGAGCAACTGGAACCTGGAGCCAAGAACTATCCTCAGGAGAGAAGTGTGTTGTTCTGGCAATGAACAGATCTCAATAGCAGGTTTAAATAGGATGGTCCAAACAACTATTGGCTGCACATGTCATGTGATCACAGCTACTGAATCTGGTTGGTTTGGAATGATCAACTGAATGCAACCAAGATGGCCGTGCCAATGCAGCAGAACAAACAGTATGTTTTTGTTTATAAACGAAGATGTGATTGACAGGAATGCTGCAGGTGACATGGTGGGACATGGTTAGCCGTAGTATGACAGAGGCGGATGTGGTAAGTACAGCTAAGTCCCCATTGTGTGACATCAATCTTGCTCCATTTTTCTATGGGGAGATGCAATTTCTCCTTGGACGCCTTTTCAGACCGAAATCCTGATCCTTAGTCACAACACATAGCATGCTCTCCCCCCCATGTATGCTACTCAATTTATTAGAATTATGAGCTGCCAGGTTAACTCTCCATGCTTTAGTATCACCTTAGCTTTAAATAGTCTCAGTTCTATTTCAATTGGACAACAAATCAGCTGTCTCTCACATAAACCTAATGGTAGGCACAAAATCCAGAACGCTTTGCAACCTAAGAGATCTGGAAGTGGGAGTTGTCAAGACAGATCCAATTAACAACCGAAACCCACTGGGAGAGCAGAACGAGTTAGCGCATTCCTTGTTTCATTAGATACTATTTCTGAGTTTTTCCTCTCTAACAGCAAATACCTTCCATAAAACTGAGTAGGCCTAAGGAAACCCATCTCTTTGCAATCTCCGTACTCAGATTCATAATTGTGTGCCCTGATTGTGGTCCCCAGAGGCATAGAGGATAGATGCGATTATTCCTTGCCTGTGCCTTTCGTTATCTGTACCTCCTCTAGAAGGTTCTCCAGAAAATCAGGTCAGACCGAGTTAAAATTATGTTTATTAATACAATATATGTATATATATATATATATATATATATATATATATATATATATATATTATACTGGAAATTACCAAGTAAGAGACTCCTTACTCCAGGCTTCTTAAGCAGTTGCTGTTTTATTCCGCATAAAATCCCACAATCCTTTTATTCTCTCTCTCTCTGTTATAATTGACAGCAAAAATAGCTCTGAGTCTATTTGCATAAGTGTGTTTCAGTTTTGAACATCTAGACACTAGAATTATAGCTCATTCTTCTTGGCAAAATTGCTCAAGCTCCATCAGGTTTGATGGTGATCCCTCGTGGACAGCAATTTTTAAATGGTGCAACAGATGCTCAATTAGATTGAGATCCGGGGGTAAATGTATCAAGCTGAGAATTTTTCCGCGAGTTTGAAAAGCGGGGATGTTGCCTATAGCAACCAATCAGATTCTAGCTATCATTTTGTAGAATGTACTAAATAAATGATAGCTAGAATCTGATTGTTTTTTGAAACCCGCTGGAAAACTCTTAGCTTGATACATTTACCCCCTGGGCTTTGACTAGGCCCCTTCAGGACATTAAACATTTTGATGGTAAGTCACTCCACTGTGACTTTTACTGTATGCTTTGGGTCATTATCATGTTGAAAGAGAAATGTTTCTGTACTTTGCTCCATTCATTTCCCCCTGTTTTTAATGCGCTTTCTAGTCACTGCTGCAGATGATCATCCCCATAACATGATGCGGCCACCACCATGTTTCACTGTAGGGATGGTGTTTTTAATGAGAAAACACCAGTGCATAGTGCTTAGCCTTGAGGCCTAAAATAAATTTTTTGGTTTTATCAGACCAAAGAATCTTCTTCCACATGCTCATGTCTTTCACATGTATTTGGACAAACTGTAGCCAGGCATTGATGTGAGTTTGTTTCAATAAGGGGTTTCTTCTTGCCACCCTCCCATAGAACCCAGATTTATGAAGCATGTGTGCTATTGTTGTTCCATGCACATTTACAGCCACATGTGTCATGGAAGACTGTAGCTCCTTTAGAGATGACATTGGCCTCTTGTTGGCATCCCTTTGCTCTTCTCGCCCAGACACTCAGTTTTGGAGGATGGCCTGTTCTAGGCAAACTCACAGTTGTCTCATATCTTCACAATGTTTGTAAGATGGACTTATCTGTGCTTCAGGGTATGTTCAATGCCTTGGAAATATTCTTGCACCCTTTTTGTGATTGGCATGTTTGAATGACCTTATCCTGAGTCTGCTTGGAGTGTTCTTTTGTCTTCATTTTGCGGTTTCTGTTTGGAAAAACACTAGCTACCTGGGGGAGGTCACAAAGACAGGTGTAATTATGCTGTAATCATTTGACACACCTTCATTTTACACAGATGGACTTCAACAACCTATTAAAGTTTATAAAAGCAATGCGCTCCCAGTTTTCCTTGGAATGTTTACTGTATAGAGTTACACACAATTGCAGTACTCAATCTTGCAGTCACTTATCACACAGGTTACAGATTGAATCCTCCCCAAACATTGCTCTCACACATATATACTACTATGATCTGCCATCAATTATTGAATCAGGGCAATAGGAGTCCAGGATACCATTACCCACGCATGCTGGCACACACTATGATCCTTGTTACACATGAGTAAGCAATGCTTACACCAGCAATCAAAGGGTTAACACATCAGAACTCTGTTACACAAATGTACATGCTGGAACACAGTAGGCTTATTAGTCAAATGGATTAACAATTCACACAACAGCATTCAAAGGGTTCACATGGTAAAGCAATAGTCTTCATAAAAGGCTAATAGATTTGTTACAGTATCAAGGACAAAGTTTATTAAATTTTAGGTTTAATATAGAAAGGTAAAGTGCATTTGGATATAATAAAACAAGAACATATAATAAATGACATATAAAAAAGAAATGCAATACAGTGATTAAAGCAAACAGGATATAATTACAGAGAAAAAACACTTACATATCATAATCTGTAGGCCTGGGACAAGGCAGAATGAAAGGACAGTCCCTCAACTAGATCTGATACTTTTTTTCCTCATACCCTGGGTATTTACGCAGGTTTCACTGGGAGGGCATTCAGATGGGCAGTTTATATGCTAAGGTGGGGGGAGGACACGTCCAAAAATAGTCCAACATTTTTTTTATCTTCCATAACTTTTCTTGGACATATTACAGAAACTTAACTCTACCTTCAATAAACCAGTAATAACATCCTGCACATTTACATATCAAATATGATGGAATTACAACATTATCAAATTCCATTCTGAAAAATATGTGACTACTCTGGTTTCTCTGTAGAGTCTATATCTATACTTCACACACTTTATCTGTCTTTTGCCCCTAAGTAAAGGGTGGCACACTGATTTCACAAAACATTAAATATGAACACATGTTCTTTAAAGTTAGTATTTTCTATGTACATACAGTATATAGGTATCAGTTATCCTTTGTATTGGACTAAAAGGTTCTCTGGCTGCCTAGCATATGGTTTTCCTTAAATTATACTTGGTAGGTTACTTGTTTTTATAATACTTTAATTAAAAGGTAGGAAGGGACATGGATGATCAGAGGAAAAGTATGGCTGTGATCTGCATATAAAAAGTAAGTTTCCTGAAAGAATGCCTGGGCTCTCTGATTAGCTTAACCCAATTATCTCTTCCATGGGCTGACCGACCAAACGTTTTTCTGAGGGAAAATCATGTACATTCATATCTATTCATTTAACATTTTATTTGGGCCCTATCCCTGGGAGTTGGAACTTTAGTATGGATTTAGCATGGGGGTAAAATACTAATGCAATAACTCTTTTTCAGTTTTTGGTTTATAATTATTTTGGACAAATCATTGGATTACAATTTTTTGGCACATTATTGAGTACTTTGTGTTGATTAGTGAGAATAAAATTCAAAGAAATCCATGATGGTTCCATGTTGTAACACAGCAAAATGTGAAAAAGTCCAAGAGCAGGTGAAAACTTTCTAAAGCCATTGTAGATCCAAATACCTCAGCATTAGTCATGATTTCAGACAACCCACCTTTCTAGTAAGGTCAGCTCAGCCCTCGATTTCCCGGCTAAAATGTTGTATGAGGGATTGGCATCCCCCACCCTCAGATAATACGGCATACTATCACCTATTTTGATGGAAGGATGGCTATATATAAGGCTAATATAAAGGGAGTCATTTTCCAGGCCAATAGTACCCAAGTACTAAATATATGGGACATTTCATTGTCATCCCTAGAGTTCGTTGACAACCTCTCCTTGTCTATAAACCTACTTTCTATGAAATTGGCCTCTTTATTGGCCTTAGCACTTTATGCTAGAAAAGCTGAATAGTGCCTTATACATATTATGGACCCATGGATTATTATTTTTATCTTTTGTTTATAATATTTATAAGGCGCCACAAAAGGTCTGCTGCGCAGTACAGTAAATTTACAATAAAATGGATTATGCAGACCCCTGGTGGCTAGCATATTATTCTCAATGGTAGAACAAAAACATATAAGCTGAATCAGCCAGTTATTGAATTTGACCTTCTTACATATTCTGCTGAACTGGGCATGTGCATAGTTGCATGTTTAACCACCCATTTCCTGTTCACAACAACACACAGACATGAGCTTTTCCAATTACTCATTACATGTCGAAAGCCCTATAGAACTACTTGTCCTAAAACTATGAGATGGATTTTGTCTGCCATGCCGAATTATAAGATTGATACTTTCTAATTTAAAAGTTCACTCCATGTTGGTGACTCACTCAAGGAATTACGAAGGTCTCATGGAAAGGTGTCTCCTTACCAATTATAATATATGCAGCACATTGGTCTTCCTCCCATACATTCATTAGATACTACTGGAAATCAACTGACACAGATTGCAGTTCCTTACAGTAACCAACAGGTCTTGGTTATTCTACCCACTGTAGCTAGGTGGCAATCCCTCCTGAAGAACAAAATGGGAGTTTGCAGGAATCTTTGATCTCTACTATAGAAACAGAGTCCTTACCGCCCTTCCTATAGAGTTAATCTGTTGTCTGCCCTTGAGATCAGGCATTCCAAGAAATCAGTAAACAGAGATGGGGACCTTGCAGAAGGATATCAAACAAGTGTGATTCCATCTGCTACACTCAGGTGGAAGAGCAGTCAGGACCCTCTGAAGCTTCTAACCCAATACCATGGCTCTATCCAATTGCCATAGTTTCAAAATTCCTTTGCCAGGTGCTCCTTTGAACTTGTACAAAGCTACCGTATGCTTCCAGAGTTTTCGCTTACATTGTTAGTACTCACTGCAAAAAGTCTTCTTAAAGTTCATAGTGTGGTCACCACCTTCCCTTGTGGAAACAATTTGTGAGATTTAATGTTCATGTTCATGTGATCACGGTTGGTTCTGTTGAGTACATGACCCTGTGCCTAGAACTCTGTGACATCTAAAACATTTTTATGTTTCACATATTGTTTTAATGTCAGCATGTTCTTTGGGAAGCTGTCTCCACTCTCTAACTGCTGTTAGGTGGCAATCTCTTGTTCCATAGAACAAATAGAGTTTTCAGGTCATAGAATTTAAATTAACTCCGAAGTCAGGTGTTTATACAGATAGTTGTGTCTGTGATGGCAGAGGTGGCAATACCAATGATTGTCCACTGGAGGTCAGCAATGTCTCACAAACCATATGTAAACTGTGGTTAATTCAACACAAACAAATTGTACAAACAAGAGGAGGTTGTGAAAGTTGGACAGGCGGCATATCCGATGTCTAGCAAGGTGGCTGTGGGAGGATACCATCAAATCCAGTGACCCAGGCAGATGACCTGGAGAAAAAGATGGCTGCCTGCAGATTATCAAAGCGTGATACCACTGAAGGGATTCTGCATCTGAATCTGCATCTTCACTCTATATAACTGATGTATTGTTATGTAACACCTCTTTCCTCAGTTAGGGTGTGAGTATTAATTTGTGTGTGTCTTGTCTGCGAATGGACTCTTTACTGTGTATTCAGTGTCGTGCAGTGCCTCCACATTGGTCTAAGTACTATAAGTTCTTTGTGGGGTAATGTCCTGGAATCAGTCACAAGAGAGAGACCAAGGAATCCTCTGCCCCCCTACACTGGACAACAGGCACACACAAAAGAAATATTACTACACCAGGCTAGTCTTCAGAAGCAAGCCTGGCACATTTATTAGTGAGGTGTACTGTCCCTTCTTGGCACATGCCTCGAACCTTGGGCCCTGGCATTTCCACCCACTCGTCTTCGAACAACTTAGCTTACCTTCCCGCCAACCTAGAGAGTGCGTCAGCCAGGGAAGCATTCACAGGGGAGAGTCTCCTCCTCGTTTGCTGTTTGGGCAGACCAGTATGAGTGCCCGAGTTGGAAGGGCTCTATGTGGAAGCGAAGTAAGGTCTGGGAGATGGAGTCAGGCTAATTGAGATTGTGGCTTCTGGTGATGAACAGGCCGTAGTGATCTGGGACAGCCCAGAGAGAAATTGCTCAACAATGGTGAGCTAAAAATGCACTCTAGGGCACTAAATTTGCAGGTCTTTGATAGCGGAGAGATCCCTAATGTTGGCAGCTACAAGAGAATATGTCTGGTTAGTATGGCTGCTAGGCCACTCCCCCACTTATAACGCTTTTTAATCTGGAAGAGTTTTCTTCTGACACATATTAAGCAAAAACTCAACTTACCTAGAGGCAAATGACCAAAGATTGTTTTCTGGAGATAATAGCTGATAAACAGAGGAGATTAGTTTTCATTATGGATTTGTCACTTTATCAGGTAACTATACTAATATTTTATGAAAGTAAATAGAAAGTTTATAAAACGCAAAAGAAGTTGAACTTGAGAGACTTGTATCTTTTTAAAAACAGCTAGTAACTGTGCTGTAGAAGACTATTTAAGAACTATAAGAACTAATGAAATGTTTTAAAATACTTAGAATGTTCTACAAATTAACAAGTGAATTAGTTAAAATGCATAATTTAGGCCCATAGCAGCTGGAACAATGGTATTAACATTAATTTAAATTACTCAATTAAATAATTGGTACCTTTCCATACAAGTTTTATTAAGGTAATGCAGATTATTGAGCTATTGAAGCAAAACTGCATCTATAAATATTTCCAATGCTGGCACAATAAAAAAAATCAAATCTGCCCTTCTACACTATTAATTTAATAATTGGATGTTATGTAGAAAATGATTTATATTTGTAACAGCTAGAATTTAATTGTATTGAAATTAATTATACTTATTAATGTAGTCAACATTGCTGAATAAATGTAGGAAAAAGCCATATTATAATTTAATGATCTAAACAGGTTTTCACCCCATTTATGCAAACCTATAATTTTATTGTAAAACTGTATGCTTTACCCATGTATCGCATTAAAAAAACACTGTATAGTATATTAAACTGCACATAGGTATTAATTAAATGTCACAGCACAGTGAAATCTTGGCCACATTCCAGTAACTGGGTGCATGTCTTGCGCATTTGAACTGCTAGGCTATCCTAAACCCAATGTAGTGCTGCAGTGTTGAATGGGTCATAGATCCCAACATTTCGAGCAATGGGACAAAGATGACGATGGTTAAGAGAACAGGACAGATCTATCAAATCGGAACTGCCTCACCGAAATTGGTTTAGCTGGCAAGTATGATTAAACCATTGGGTGACCTCATATGCTCTGAGGATGGGGATTGATGTCCTGGAAAACAATTCTCCTTTCAGTACAGAAATGTTGCAACAATGGGTGACGATGACCGCTTAATACTATTAATTAGCAATTAGCTTTGACCTTGCATTCTAAGGGAATCCTACACCAAACTCATGACAAAGAACTACGTACATCCCTCATTGTTGGATACAGACATTCAGGGCTGGAGAATTCTTGGTGCAACACATGCATTCATCTATTTATCAAGAACATTTGCCAGCAGCCCATTGCCTGTGCTATTTGCACCTACTGAACTTACAAATGTATATTGCCAAGTGTAATTAGCAGTTTATGCAATGGAACATTACCATGAACATGGGCTGTTTTTGATGAAATTCATTGTTAAGAAACTAATGACTTGAGTAGAGTAGCAGAGACATGCCATGTCTGGCCTGAGAGCAATCTCAATGTAAAGAAATCTTATCTCTTTTTCAGCTATTATCTTCAGAAAGCAATCTTTGGTCATTGGCCTGAAGAAGGTAGAGTAGAGAGGGATGAGGGTTAAGTCAATGAACAAATGTTGCACAAAAATTGTTAGGAGTGAGGGCTTTATAAAGGCTGCATACAGTTGAAGTCTCTTAGTCCAGATTGGTTTAACCTTTAGCAAAAGTACTGATGCTGCACGTGAGGTCTCTTTGCTCTGATTGTTTTTAGCATTAGCAGAATTGCTGTGTCTGCAGTGTCAGTGTTGATGCTACATAGTCATCTGTTGCCTGTAGCTGGTATTACAGCTAACACAAAAGTGGCTTATGCTCCATAGGTTGAAATTTTCACTACAAGGGTTAGTGTCTGTAAACTGAATATAAATTGATTGGGTATTTATTGAATACTGTTATTGCCTTGACCATTATTAAAATGTCAGTATTTTAGCGCTGATGTGAATAGGTTAAACTATTTTGGCCTGATTCATTAGCAAGTATAAAATGAAAAAAATGTGCATACGTTCAAATTCAACAAGGAGTGAAGGTACGCCTGGTGATGAATACAAATCTAGGCCTGTTCTGCTCTAATAGACAGGATACATCTGATATATATTTGCAATATCAAGTCACAAATGAACACACAGAAAAAAATGAAAACTTTTCAATTAATGTCATCTGCTAATAATATAGCGTGACAGGATGGACCTCCTATGCCACCATGCCTGTTGTGTTGCTGCGGACCGGCTGGGCTTCCCTTGTCACCATACCCTTTTCTTTATCCCAAATGCGCCTTCTAGCCACAGTAGGAGGGGCTTTTGCTGCTGCCACCACTAGGCTCCTTAGCTACACCTAAAACCGTGTCCTTCTGGGTAACTCTCACTGTTAGTATACCCCCTTGCTGGTATACCTGGGCTGGTGCCCCTGACCTCTTGGCTTCAGATCAAGGTTGCTGTGGATGGTTCCTGGTGGCCTATCAAACTGGTTAAAACTGCAGGGTAGCGGGCAGAGCATTGGTACTAGATAAAGGGTCCCAACCTCAGAACAGCCGGATAATGGATTAGATTGGTCTAATATGTGGTCACAGGAATTACAGCAGTAAGTAGTTATCAAAGCAGGTTCTTGAAGCAGTGATGTTTTATTAGCTCAAATGTCCTAATAAGGACAGTTTCATAAAGTAGTTTAAGGTGCTAATGATATCCAGAAGTACAAATGGTATAATACATTTCAGTGTAAATCAGGGCTCTTTAAATACAATTTTGGGCACTAGCTTGGCAGGAGGTAATCCGGCCTCCTGTCCCTTTAACCAGTCCAAACTGATTCATGCAGTCTGCAAATAATTCAGCCTGGAGGGGTTTAACACCCTTTTACATTGCTACTAGTGGTGCCACTATGTCTAAGGTTTTCTAGTGAATGTTTACTATCAGTATGACATTTATATAATCTTGTTTTGAATGCAATTTAATTTGCAAAATTCACATTCATCTGTGATCACTTGAATAGGGAGTATACCAACAAGTATAATTACCTCCTCCTGTCTTTCAGGCTCAACAGATGTTTTGGTCACTGAGCGATGAAAAGGTCTAATTAACATGAGATTATATGGCTCTAAATAGTTGCAAAACCCAAACATGACATGCTGTCTCAGGATATAATACATTGCCATACAAAACACATACCAATATAAAAAATAAGTACATTTGCAATGCTATACAAAGGTGCATTGCAGTACTAATTAAAATAATTATCTTCAATAAGTTATGTATAAGTGATCCAGCCACATATAGCCATTAATGAAAAAACATTAAAAGATAAACTACTGTACATAAAATACATTTTTACAGTTGCTCCTGAGTGCAAACACATGTTTTAGCATGCATGCTCGACTGCAATTATTAATAGTAATCGGCACTTAGACTAGACCTGCAGCTGGTTTAAGTGATAGGACAGAAAATCGTGTACCTCTGAGATGGCCAATGCTTAAAAAGGATGCTCCAGCTTGGCACATCCTTACTGTATATTGACTATGTGCATATGTCAAGTTCCCTCCCAGTTCCGCCATGAATTCATAGCTGTTGTAAGGGTGCTTTCCACTTGAAGATGATTTGACTGCTGCTGCATTCTATGGCGTATGGTGCAGTTCAGGGCATGGGCAGAGAAAGTGTGCGAATTATACACCACGTATCGCCAGTTATGCTCCTTAATGAATCAGGCCCTTTATTGGTAAGAATATGTAGATTGTTTTAGATATCAGGGTTAGAGAGCAGATGTTGAAGGGTTAATTCCTTGCTTTTGTGAAAAAAGCTGTGTACTGCTCAAGGAACAGCTGCATAAGAACTTTTTGAGGATATGATGCAGTGGAGACCTATCCCCAATAATCAGCTGGATGGAAAGAGCCTCTCACAGCTCCCATGCAGCAAATCAAAGAGAAAAGTGTCAATCCATAGCGGGATCAAACTGCCTGATACAGGACCATGTCTTACAGGGGATGCATAGTGAAGCACCATGTAAAATGTTAAATTTAGATTAGAGATAAACAGAATAGAGCCAATGGCTGGGGAACATTAAGGAATGCTGGGAGAAAGATAAAGGAAGCAAAGTGAAGGGACATCAAATGGGGGAGAAATGGGATGTTTGGAAGTAAGAGTTCAGAAGAGAAGGGATTAAATAGCACAAGATAATGGATATATGATGCACTAGAAAGAAGGGGAATCTGTGAGAGGACAAAAGAAAGATGACTAACACTAAAGAGAAATAGAACAGATAGCAGAGTTTGAGTGAGGGGTGCAGAAACAGTAGAGTGGCAATATGTGTGTGAGAACAGAAAACAAGAGCATAACGGATTAATAGCTAAAGAAAAAAAGATCAGGCAATCAGTCAGCTAATAACCTATTGTCAATCAATCAAATAAATATAAATAATATTTTAGTCAGTCATGCAGTAGTCATCCAGTTTAATAAATTATTCAGCTAGTTAAACAGCTTAATGACAGCTGGACAGCGAGATTAATGATACACAGCCATTCAATTGTTGATTGTCAGCAGTCTGTCAATTAGTCAGCTACTTGGTAATAAACATCAGTCAAGTGGCTAGTGTCAGTCAATCTGAGGGATTAGAGGTGAAGTGGAAGAGAGATTGGGAATGCAAAACAGAAGGGAAATAAGAGTGAGGCATTGGAACAGGTAATAGTAGGCATGAGAGAGCGTAGAAATTAGGCAGCAGCCACAGCAGCCAACAGGACTTCAAGAGACATCACCATAGGTGATTCAAAATGCAAAAAGGCACTCACAGAAGCAGACGCTGAGCCATCAAATTTAGACCCGGGCATACCTATGAAAAATGAGAAAATAATCTTCTGATGAAAATGCTAGAGGCATTGTAACAAGGTGAAAACGTAAGGTCCAAGCACATTACCTTTAATTTCTCTCAAAATGAATAACAATGCTGTATCCTTTGAAATCAAATAAAACTCTGTGTTAATGGTAAAAAAAAATGTTCTCATACACTATTCTTTGCAAAATGTGTTATATTAAACATATAAAATAGGTAATTTATTGGTGTGTTTTGCAAATAGGTGCCATTATATGGTTGGACCAGCGCATTTCATACAGCACTGTACTATGCTTTTGGGAGACACCTCTACAAACTAATAGTGTATAAGTTTGTAAAGTGGTGGAAAAGTCTAAAGTCCAAAACTTTGATTTGTCATTTACACTTTTGCAAATTCATCCTCCTACCACTTTAATAACACTGCTTTCATGAAAATAAGCTTTTTAAGCTTAATTTGGAAGCGCAAAACACTCTGTTATTTTATTTTCTTGCATTATAGAATCAAATTTGATTTATTCAGGAATTCATACCACTGATCAACTTAAATTATTCTGTAATGACAACTAAAAAAGCAATTATTTTTATTTTCTCTAACATGATGGAACTGATAGGGTCTTCCCTCCATCTTAAATTACTATTGCAAGTTGGTAACTAGATTGGTTCTTCCCTGTATGGTAACATAGATGTCCTTGGATGACCCGGGAATGTCACAAAGATGGCATCAGAGTTTGTGGTAATCATAATGTAGAATTTAAATTCAGCAAAGTCGGATGGTTTTTAAAACGCTTGCCATCGGATTATTAATTTGCAAATTCTCCACTGGCACATACGACTTCCCAATTGGTTACACTTTTGGATTGCCTTTTTGTCGCAAGCTACGGGGATTCCATCCTGCTTTGTCACACATGTCTATAAGCATTTGCTATGATTTGTTTATCATTGTCAAACTAAAAAAGTGCACGCTTTGAGTAGGTTAAAAAACACAAGGTACAGTTTAAACTTGTAAGGTTCTATCAATAACACTCTTTTGGAGCTACATACTAAATAATACTAAATATTATTTACTGTCAATAGTCCATTCTAGATATAAAGTACAGGTATAATAATTTTAATACTTAGTCAATTTGAGTTCTAAAAAGATTCAACATTATATATTTATGAAAACTTTGAAACATTATAATAAATGTTTTAGTTCAAAATGTGTACATTACATAACCAGGATTAATTTTAATATGACAGAACATATAGAAAGCAATGTATTTTTGCATTTTAAGTATCTGTTGGTATGACATAGTCTAGTTAGCTATATCTATTACAGAATTAATATAGTTTCTAGGCTTCAGGAAGTAAAGTATTGACAAAGTTTTAATGGTCACAGGGTGTATTAGACTTCTAAAATTCCTTTTCAAAGTTGTATCTCAGCATTCTCTTTACTAGTGCATTAGGTTAATGCATCCTACAGTATGAAAGGCAAATGTCTCTACATGTAATTTGTAATACTCTACAGGTTATCCATAAAAGGAAAGGTCTACAGACAGCTACCGTTTAATGACTATAAGTAACACCTTGCCACCACTTACTATTTATTCTCTAAGCAACAACTATACATAATGTACTTACTTTTAATGGGAACATTGGAAGAGAGGAATTTGTGTAATTCGGGTCTGAGTTGACCATTAATATATGCAGGTTGTAAGCTCCTACGTCATACTGGAATAGAAAAACAACGTCAACCCTTTAGTGGCAATCCAAATTTTCAAAATAAAATCTTAATATATAATCTAGAGATGAGCGGTTAGGATTCAGAGAAATCCAACAGATCCGAATTTTGGTGTACTCAGTCGAATCAGGTTATGACTCGGTTTCTCGCGCCAAATTCAGATCTGAAAATAAGGCAAAACGTAAAACAACCCCCTCCAAAAAAATATACAATATATATATTTCTTGCTCTTAAATTCTCAAGTGTTTCAATTTGAAAGCAATAGTGTGAGCAATAGTATCACAGGTATCTGAACTACCAAGCGACAAAAAAAACATGATGCTCTTTAAGGTATACAGGTGCAAGACATATGCGACAAAGTAAAAATAGTATAAAATGTGATTTAACTTACATGCTTAGAAAGTGTCTTTTTCACAGCTAACAGCAAAGTTGACAAAGGTTGGCTGCAGTGAAGAGCAATTACAGAACACCTGAAGAGAACTACCTTTTAAGATGGGAATGTCACATGTCCATCAAGCTAAGTGTGGGAGGAGTTTCAAGTTTATAAACCCTGTATTGTGTACCTTATAAGCTATGTGACTGATGCCAAACAGTGGTCGGTGACCAGAGAGGGAAAATATGCCTAATTAGTGTTAGTTACCTAGTGTCATCCTGACAAAAGTCTATGTTGTTTATTGTGATGGAACAATAAAAGTACTGCTTATACTAAAAGAAGTTGGTTGTGCATGCATCACCAGTGTGGTACCCATGTCACAATATAGATATATATATATTAGAGATGAGCAGTCTGTATTCTAAGAAATCTGACAGATCCGAGAATTTGGGTTCAAAGTGAAATCGGATCATGACTCATGCCAAAATCAGATCTGAAAACGAGGCATTTCCATTAAAATCTCGGATGTATTGAGTTTTGGATCGATATCTTCTATATATAGTCCTCCCTAGTGTTCTTATCTGCCATTTTACAAAAGACAGCATGTAGGGAGGATGTCAGCTGCAGTGCTCTGCTGTGAAAATTGCATTTAAAGTAGACTACAGTGTTAGACAGGGCGCAAGGGACAGAGGAAAGAATAGTATAGCTTTGATTATAATTTATTTTAATTAGCTCTCCAGGGGGTACATGTATCAAAGTGCGAGTTTGCCAGCGTGTTTAAATCGCGGAAAATCGCGGGTAAGTGAGTTTTGAAAAAAAAAACTGAAATGTATCAAGCTGCGATTTTGACACTGATGTTCAAAATCGCTGGTCATCTCTGGCGATTTTATGCGATGTAAACACTCCCGAGTATAGCTAACTCTCCTGTGTTTGGCAAACTCTCCTGTGTTGTAACAGTGAGTTGTAAACACATCACTGTTACACTGCCCCTGTCATACAGCTGCTGGAGCTCCGGCAGCTGTAAAAACTGTAAAGAATACATCAAAGTGAAAAAAAAAAAGCGTGAGGTCCCCCCTCTATTTCAGCTTAACCCTAGTGCTGCCTGACTAGTGCTGGTCCCGTGAAAATCGGGGAAAAATTTTGCGTGGGGTCCCCCCGATTTTCACTTTACCAGCACTAGGCAAACCAGCCAGGGTTGGCGGCACTATAGCAGTGGGACACACGGCTGGGGTCCCCCTGCCATAATGACTAACCAACCCTAGACTGTACAGCACTGGGCTGGATTCCCTAGGGAGTGGGGTCCGCCAAAAAATACGAGCGGGCACCCTCCCCCCCTAGAAAGAACCAGCCCAGTGCTGATACCACTAGGGCTCTTCCTACTACCCCTGGGCTGTGGGAAGTAGGGTAATAACGGCGAAAATGAGTGAAAATAATAAACAGATGCCATTTTGTTTTGTGGAACTACAAGTCCCAGACAGCCAGGTTGCCAAAAACAGTGTGGCCATGCTGGTGCTTGTATAACTACAAGCACCAGCATACCCACAGCAGCCAGGGCATGTTGGCACTTGGAGAATCACAAGTGCCAACATGCCCTGACATCCCTGGCTTGCTGGGACCTGTAGTTCCACAAAAAAAAAAAGTCAAATAACAACACAATTGTAAACACCACACATATTTATTAAAAATAAAAAACCCACAATAAACACACTAACCACCCTCATTTTCACCACATCTATTTAATAAAAATAAAAACACCCCACATACTCACCGAAGATGTCTTCTTTCTTCTCCAAAGTCTGCTTGCCCCAGTCCCATATTAATTATACCTTCCAATAGTCTGTGCTTGCCCCAGTCCCAGCAAAATTATACTTCCAAAAGTGATGGCTTGTCCAATATCTTCTGTACTTCACCCAGAAGGGGCCCCTTGTTGATTGAAGTCTTCTTTGCTTCTGCCAGGAGGGCCCCATATTTGTAAGATCCACGACACTTTCATCTTGATTGAAGAAAAATAAAAAAATTGTGGAGCCTAGTAGGAGGTCCAGTACGCAATGAACTTACGTTCATTGCGCAAGCTCTAACTACTGTATTATGTGATTTTCCCATGCTAGTGGGAGAATCACCTAATACAGTAAATACAGCTTACGCAAGTAACGTAGCGCATGCACAATGAGCTACGTTACTTGTGTAAGCTGTATTTACATTAACATTTTAACACTGCCAGGGCAGTGTAACAGTGATGTGTTTGTACAACACGCTGCTATCAAGCAGCGTGTTGTATCTGGCGTGTTTTGAAGCAGACTCTCCTGAGTTTTCTAACTCGCAGCTTCATACATTGGAGACTTGTATAGCTGCAGTGGCAAACAGTTGGGAGTTTGATCTCTGGCAGTTTTGCAAATTACAATTTTGACAGAAGCAGAACTTTTTTGCATGAAATCTCAGCTTCATACATCGGCGAGTTTCAACTCTCCCGAGAAAATCGCTGGAGTTGCAAAATTGCACTTTGATACATTTACCCCAGATATCAGTGAGGTAGAATACTTTGCAGGTCAGTGTTTCCATATTATATATATATAAGTACTATATGAGTTAGATGTCATTCTGAACTAAGCTTTTCTCGTAAAAGTATTTTTGTGAGGGGCAGTGACAAGTGAGTAGAAAAACTTGGTGCTTGTGCATAAGGCAAAATAATCAGCGCTACATCTATTTAATGCTCACCGTATTATTAATAGGATATCTACCAAATACACTGCAGAATTCTTATATATCAATAAGACTGTATCTCAATCTTAACTCATACATGCAGGTGCAGCTCAAAAATAGATCCCCCTATTTCAATAACGTAATCAATTTAAAAACAAACGCACTTCGCCTAGCATCATTCATAATATGTATTATGTAAAATACTGTATTTATTATGAATAAAATTCTAAACCATAAACAATAATCACACAACAATTAGTATATATTAAATGTAGGTATCAAATCCAAATAATTCATAAAACATCATCTATCCATAAATGTAAAGTGCCAAGTGATATTGCAATTCATAAACAATCCAAAAAATAATATCTAGGATCATCTGAAGGCTCACATCCTCTATATCCACCAAGATAGATTTGTCTCCATAAATCCGTTTTAACAGTGAGCCATTTGTCAAAATACATCCTCTTAAAATAAACTTAGTCTGTACTTGCTTTTACTTCACTGTAAGTCCCAATATCGGTCACGTTCATTTCACTTCATTCCTTTGGAACACACGTGTACTTCCTTTCATCAAGGTTGTGTGCACAACTTCCAGGTACAAAAGGGTCACACATTCAGGGCCAATGAGATCCCAATGAAAAATTGACAGAATTTTACACTGGCAAAGAACACATATATAGATAGAGAATATGATGGCTGACGATTTACACTATGTTAGAGAACAGTATATACTGGTTAATTATTTTTTTAATTGAATCTAAGAAAGCAAATGGCAAACTTGCAAAATGCTTAATTGAGACAGCTCTCTACAAACTTTGACCAAAACTGGTGCAAATTTGGACAGTTGGGAAGGGATGATTAGAAAGCAGACTGGAAATGAATGTCAATGCTATAAATAGAAATATAGAACAAAAGCAGCTCAAAATTACATCCTTTTACCTATTTTTCAGAATTTTTAATCAGATCCAAACCCACTAATAAAACCAAGACACAAAGCTGTTTTAGAACCAAAATCACATCCAAAAACAGAACAAAGGGATCAGCACACATCTTTAATTAATATATTTCCAAGTACATACTGGAGGGTGGGCAGCTTAGATATTGCAAAGCGAGTTTGTACATAGGTCTCCAAATTGCCCTTTTTTCCTCCCAGTATGTAAAGGGACTGTCTGACATGTCTATCTCTATGCTGTTGTTAAAATAATCTTCCACCATTCTTTGGATGCTGATAGTAGGATCAGGTGAGTTATGGCAGAGGTGCCACGATTTTTGGGCAATTCATTTAGACCAAACCAGATGTCAAAATGTTGTGCTGACTCATCTGCATTATCCCTTGGCCTCTTGGAAAAGCTCAGTTTTTTCCTAGCAGCAGTAGCCTGAGACACTAAAGGAGGAGATGCCGTTGTGTCATCTACCACTTGAACTGTCAGCATGCTCACCAGGAAATCATTGCATCTCTTGTGATCTGGATCAGTTGGAAATAAAGAGAAGACATTGAACCTAGGATCAAGCACAGTCACCAAAATGTAGTGATATGATTTCAAAATGTTAATAACACTTGGATCCTTGCGAAGGAAACAAAGTACTTGATCTACAAGTCCGACATACTTGGTGTAATTGCTTTACCTCATCTCCTCCTTCAATTTCTCAAGCTGCTTTTCCAAAAGTCTAATTAAGGCAATCATTTGTCTGAACTCACTTCACAGGTGACTACATCAAATGGTTTCAGCACCTTGCACAACACGGAAAGTATTCTCCACTACGCTGGACTAATGTCATGGCTTGTGAAGTAAATGTAGATGGCTTTTAGCTGTTCCTCCATCCTCACAAGCATAAAAAGTGTGAAATTCCACCTTGTTACCACCTCTTGCTTTAGTTGGTGTCAGGGAAAATTAAATTGTTCTTGTAGCTGCTCCAATCTCCTACATGCTGTTGCAGAATGCCGGAAATGTACCAAAAGTTTTCAGACCACATACAGCATCTCCTGCATGTCCCAGTCATTTTTCAAAAAGCTCTGTACCACCAAGTTTATTGTGTAAGCAAAACAGGGAATGTGATAAAATTTACCCTGCTGTAATGTTCTCACAATATTGGTTGTGTTATCAGGAATGACATATCCTGAGGAGAGTCCAAGCAGGATAAGCCATGTTGCAATGACATCCCTTAGGTTTTGTAAAAGGTTGTCAGCCGTATGCCTCTTGGTGAAGCTGGTGATACACAGATTAGCCTGCCTCTAAAAAATCTGGTGTCTTTGGGTACATGCTGCTGCTGTACCTGCTGCTGAAGATGATTCACCAACCCAGTGGACAGTCACAGTCATATAATCTTTAGTTTGCCGAGTCCCAGTTGTCCACATATCTGTGGTTAAGTGGGTAGAATGGCATTTTGAAGCCCAATAATTACATTTTTTCAAATCTTTAGGTAGAGTTGAAGAATTGCTTTTCAAGTAAAATGGTGTTTTGATGGAATTTGGTAACAGGGACACAGGACCTCATTACTAAAACCAGCTGCATTAATAGTAGATATTGGACGCTAATCTAATACTAGCATACTTGCCATGGCGTCTGGGATCTACTTTGCAACTGGGTGACAGCTTTCGTACTTGCTTACTCTTGCAAAGGATTGTTTAACAGTCAATTGTTGTAAACTACTTGGTCTGCTTCTGGGATGAAGATTCACCTCCAGCAGCAGCAGCAGCAGCGGGCCTAACGCTCAAGAATTCTTCAGAGGAATCCTGGATAGGGGAGGAGTCATCTAGCCTTAGCAACTTGAATGTAGGACTAACTCCGATCACTAGTGAGGATATTGATGAGGACGGTGTTGTCGGTTCAAATTGCAGATGCCGGGTTGTAGCTGGCTGAGAGAATGGAGCTTGCTGATGCTGGACTGCTTGTTGTTATTTCTTTTTAGCATAAGTTTCAAATTTTCCCAACAGCTTGCCGTAAACTCACTTCAAATGTAACATGGATGACGTTCCTAGATAGCTAAGGTCCCTACATCTACTGACTGTGGCTTTACAAATACTACAATTGGCTAGACAACTGGATTTGGGTAAAAAAAAATCCCACACATAAGAGGTGGATTTTTTTTTCTTATGCCCAGGCTTGACAATGGCCTTCTTCTTATCACATGCAAGAACTGCTACTGGTGCAGGACTTACACAAACAACATCATCATCATCAACATCCTCATTAGTGGCATCTTCCGCTACACAGATATCCCCCGCATCCTCTTGCAAATCCAAAAGGGCATCCTCAATTTGTGTATCACTGGCTACACTTGGGCTGCTCTTCTACACATTTGAAGAAATGGTGAAAGGAGGCTTCTTTATGAGTACAGTTTCATAAAGGTCAGGCTTAGACTTAACACTCGCTAATAGACTCTCCTCTGGGATTTGTGTCATTTCTGAACATACAGTTTCTTTTACTGCCTTACTGGGTTTTTTTCCAGCTCGGCTTTTAGATATAAAAGTTTTTGGGCACCTCTTTTGGACTCAGAATGACAAGGCCTTGCATTGTCATGGCAGACCTTAGAAGAAGATGCCTCACTGACACAGAACTAGCAGTCATACAGAAAGGTGAAGGCCTAATTCTTTTCTTGCCACTGTGTGCGTAGAATGGTATGTTGGCAATTTTATGTTTTTCTACAGTTAACTTTGCCTTGATTACAAGTGTTTTTTTCTTTACCAAAGTAAAAGTTTTTATTTGACATTTTTGTTTCCCTGACAAGCGCATAGGCTTTAGCAGATGACGTAAAGGGACTAGTATCATCATGACTGGTGCCAGGAGCTGCATGGTGCTCCTGCTGTTGTGTGGATTGATCAGAGTCCATATTGATGGCACTCAGCAGTGTGACTGGAGAGTGACAAGAACACTGTCTGCTACCCTTGTTTCTTTGTGAGTAATGTCACTCAGCAATGTGAGTGGAAACTGGAAAATGACAAGAACAATGTCTGCCACCCCTGTTTCTCTGTGAGCAATGGTGCTCAGCAATGTGACTGGAGACTGGAAAATGGCAAGAAAACTGCCACCCCTCCTGTTTTTTGTTTGAGCAATGGCACTCAGCAATGTGACTGGTGAGTGACAAGGACACTGTCACCCCTCCTGTTTCTGTATGAGCAATGGCACACAACTATATCACTGGAGACTGATAAAAACACTGCCACACCTCCTGTTTTATGTGTGAGCAATGACACTGACCAATTGCACTAGACACTGCCAAGCATGATCCTACCCCTTCTGTGACTGTCTGTGAAATGGTGACGGATCTCCGTGGAGGGCGGTACTTATGGAATAAAAATCTTCTATGATGAGCCAATGACATTTTGCCTTGATCTCTAGGATGCGCCAAAGTACCGAGCAGGCTCGACTCGGTACTCGAATTGCCTAAGTTAGGGAGGGGAAGGGGGGGGGGGGCTTCGTTTTCAAAAAACCAAGCCTGACCATCCCTAAATTCTTCATTCTTTCTTTCCAGATCAAAGTATCTATCTAAACGCAAGGGTCAGTATCACTGACACCTGAACTGTTTAACATGTATATACATACATACATATATATATATATATATATATATATATATATATATATACAGAAGCGCTAGGAAAGCAGTGAATGGCAGCTACATAAGTCCTAGATTCCTGTCATTTGTATTTTAAAACACCAGGGAGATTGTTTGTGTCTGAGGAACAGCTTCTCAAGATGTGTTTCTCAGCTTCAAGAAAGGCAGTTAGGATCCATGATGATTTGTATGGACAGAGTAGGGTGGGCTCCATACAAAAGGCTTCTAGTCTGGGTCTTCTGATCTGCAGGCTCACAGCAGACTAATTAGATGCTGAACTCTCATTCTAGAGAGGATATTCTACTGTATTAGTTAGTAGCCAGATGGCTAGGATTTTGTTTATGTTTTTGTTCTGTTTGCAAACTGGTGAATAAAACTGGCTGAGGCTATTAACCCGAAACACTGGAATTGTGTGATTTTCTGGGTGAAGTGCAACTCGCTGAAGTGCAGCGCCTGTAATGCGACAGGCGCTGCCGCTGAAGGCAATGCACCTACCCAGTGGGCTGTCATGGTCATGTAGTCTTTTGTTTGACTGATGCCACTTATACATAGTTAAGAGATAGTAGGTACATTTTCAAGGAACTAAATGACTTTTTCTTTAACCTCCTGGTACAGCTGAGAAATTTCCATTATGGAGAAGTGGAATCAAGATGGAATTTGGTAGCATGGACACATGATCTCAACTAATCTGCTAAAACCTGATGCATTGTTGGTGGAAATTGGACGTACAGCCAATGCTAACATAGCTGTCATGGCTTTAGTGATGCTGGCTGTCATACTTGCTTTCTTTTGCAAACGCTTGCTTCACAGACAATTTTTGTTTAAAACTATGCTCACTATTTTTGGTCCCTTTCTGTATAGAAGTTTCACCCCTAACAGCAGCCATAGAGAAAAGGATTCTTCTTGGGAATCATGGATTGCATTAGGGGAATCAGTTTACTTTTGGAATACATACTAACAATGAGGAGGTTGATGATGATGCTGTTGATGGTGAAGATTGCAAGAAGTGTCTATCCATTCTGCTTCTAGCTGATGTTGGATTGTTTGTTACTATGGTGCACTGGTTGTCTCAGATGGTCAGTCTTATGACTCATTGATTATAAATCCTCATTCTTATTTGTTAAAAATTAACTTTTATTAATGATACATAGAATAATAATAAAAACAGTGAAATATCAAAAGTGAAATTGTGAGTATAAGTGAAGTTAAAATCTGCTGGGTATACTTTATGGTACACCCTTATCCCTTTATTTGTATTTTTTTAATACAATGGTTTTGTATATAATTATCTTGGATTATTGTCTTATTTTATTGTTTGTAGCTTTTGTCTAAGTATTTTATAATATGCTTCTAACAGTTTAGAGAAAATAATGTACAATTTATTATAGGTCTGAAAATCCAGGAATAATTGAATAAGGATAAAATTAGGGTTTATAATTCTCTTGATAATTTATGATGTTAAATGGCATTCCCCCTAGTTGTACTGTTGTTGGCAATTTAAAATAAATTACACCTAAATGTTTCTGACTGTTAAGTAATTTTGACTTTTTTACTGTACAATCCTCACTCATATAGCAATCTAACCTAGTTGAGCAGTCTTAATCATAGTCCTAAAAATTGTTGCTGCTACTGCCTCTAGTATTGACGAATTAGTGCACAAGTAATGTTCTTTAGTGTTGTATAGTGAATTGCTGAATGCCTAACATTGCTAATTGTTTTAGCCCCTAGTGTTAGCGGCACAACAAGATAAGGACAGTGAGGACATGTTACCTTAGACTAGGTACACACTGCAGAATGTTACAACCAATGTATTATTGTGAAGATACCAGGTTTATCTGGCCCAATGCTACCCACTTCACGCTGGCTGGCCACCCACGGGTGCCTTCCTATGCCAGGGAAGTCTACCCAGTACCTTCTAAGATTCGTATAGTCACTCAGGCAAATGCAGTTATAAAAATACAACAGTATATTTATTGTCATAAAAACAACACTAGAATATTATGTACACACAGCAAATAAATGCATGGCAGGTTAACCACATCATCTATCCCTTACCCCACTAGTTTAAGGAGTTATAGTCACCTGGTTGTCCAGACTTCACGACCCGTAGATCTCTCTCAGCTGCATATATAGAGTATAGTAGAGAACGACAACTCAAAACCAGTCTTGCACTATTCATCAATGAAATCACAGAATGAACACCCCCCTCCCCCCCTGAGGTGGCTCCTTTTATCTAAGGTCTAATTTCCACACTCTTTCGCCTCCCTGGGCAAACCCCTGGGTCTATTCTTCTTAACCAATGGTCAGTGCTGGACTAGGGGGGGGGGGGGTTGGAGAGGGGAGTGAAGATGAGCTGTCCTTCCACAGAACCTCCCCTGTTAGATGGCCTGTCTGGACTAGCCTGGTGAGAACAATGGGCACTAATTAGTTTTCCTACTCCAGCACCTGGCAACCTGATCCCTACCCATAATCCCCCTGGCTTCACTTTAAAGGACAATAAATAACATTACTGCCATGTCATCAATATATAACACATAATATACATATTTACATTGAACTACAATGTCCCCTTAACCACATGTAATTGGACAATGCAGTTGTAGTCTGGTGAGCTGGGGAACAAAAGCAAGGACTATAAAAAGTACTATAATCCACATTATGTGAGAAACGAGAAACAGAATGGTCACAGGATTATCACACTCGTTTCATCACAATTATAAACAGTGATTGTACCTACAACTGACGGCCCGATCGGTCAGTCAATTCATGCGTACACACTATACCTGTTGTAAACAATTTTTGCAAGACCAACCGTCTTGTTAACGATTGTTGACAGGTTTTGATTATGGTTTGGGATCTGGATTAACTTTGTGTTTTGGTTTTGGCAAAACCGCCCTCACATGGTTTGGTTTTGGATCCCGATTTCTTTTCTAAAATCCCTATTTTTTTTTTGCTAAATCACATAATTTAGCTCTTTTTTTTATCCCTACATTATTATTAATCTCAATAGCATTAATTTCCAACCATTTCCAGTCAATTTTTGTCAAGTGACAAGAACACTGCTACTCCTGATTCTGTGTGAGCAATGGCACTGAGCAATGTCACTGGAGACTGGAGAGTGACAAGAACACTGCTACCCCTGTTTCTGTGTGAGCCCTGGCGCTGGATCTCCTTGGGAGGGAGGTACTTATGGAATCCAAAACCCGCGAGATCCAACAATGCAACAATGACGTTTTACCTCGATTCAGATCAGAGGGCGCGCGAAAGTAACGAGCCGGCGTGCGAGTCTGCTCGGATCCTCTAAATTTGGGTGGGGTCGGTTTTCAGTAAAACCGAGCCTGAGTATCTCTATCTATAACACATCTTTGTGTTTAGTGTGCGTTCGTTCGCAACTGTACAATTTATTTTAATATAATGGCTACTGTTGAAGTACAGCAAGCTTGTGATCTTTTGCTACTCGCTATTGAAAGAAGACTGCAAGACCCAGAGGGAAAGAAAGAGAAAGAATCGGTTTTGTTGGACCAAAGAGTAGTTCAAGAAGAGAGGATCATTTTCTCATATGCCCCTGCTACAGGAAACATGAGACAACAACCCAGATGACTTCATTTCCTGAGGATGAATGAACTCACATTTCACAAACTGCTCCAACTTGTCACCCCCCTCATCCAGAAGGAGGACACAGAAAGGGTAGTGGATAAGTGGAATAGCCTCCCATCAGAGGTGGTAGAGGCTAATACAGTAGAGCAATTTAACATGCTTGGGACAGACATAAGGATATCCTTACATGGGCTGCCAAGAGGAATTGGTGATAAAGGTGCTGTATGTTGTCAAAGGGGTGTGGTCACATTTTGGGGGGGTGGTCATCAGGGGCTTGGCTTCACTTCTTTAGGCATGACATATTGAGGGAGATTCAATTGCTGTCAATGTACAGGGTTAACCTAAAACAAATAATAAGAGGGGTGGTACTGGGAAGAGCACTAGGTGTCAATCTGACACCTTGGCCCAGAGCTGGATTAAGGCTCTGGGGAGCCTGGGGTACATTAGACAGGGGGCCCTAATGATGTAACATGGTTATCATTTAAGACAAATTTTATACAATACACAGGCAATACTGTGTGCACTATTGTTAGGTGCACGCAGTTCTGCCTTCATGAGCAGTACACGGTGAAACAGGACATACCTCCCAACTGTCCTTGCAGTCAAACTAAATCGTGACTAAGCAAGACAGTCACCCAAATTCGGGACTATTCCACCAGATTCAGGACAGTTGGCAGACTGTCCTGCTCTCTCCTACCTGTTCTTGTCACTTTCAACACTTGTGGCTGCTGGTGTCTTTAGCTCAGTTGTTGCTTGTCTTGATCCTGGAATGTTGGATGCCCTTTTTGGAAAAAACATGGGTACATGAGATTTCAAAAACTCCAACCAGCCCTTGTGTTGAATCAGTAGCACCCACATTTTATAATTATGCCTCCCTCCATCCCCAACATTAAAATAATAATATTCACATTTGCTAAACAGATATATTGCCCCCAACCAGCCCCAACATTAAATTAATAGTATTCCCATTTAATATAAACACAATTCTCTCCCTCCAAACAGCCCCAGCAATAAATTAAATAGCATTTACCTTTAACAAATATAACTATTTCCCATAGCATTAAATAATTCATATTCAAATTTAATAAATAGCCCTCCTCCACAAAATCAGCTTCATATTCAATTTATAGCCCCAAACCACCACAACTTTAAATTAAAGGTCCCGTCACCTCACCTTAAATTAATAGGCACCACTATTAAATTAAATATCCCCACCAATAAATTAAATTTCCCCACCATCACCACCATAAATAAAATAGCACCCATTAAATAATTAGCTCCCATCTGCACTCCACCATTAAATAGCCTACCTCACATACTATATTAACATACTGCCCCCCCACACACATATACTTTATTAACATAACACACACTATATTAACATAACACACATACACTATATTGACATAACACATGCTATATTAACATACTGCCTAAACACACTATATTAACATAACACATACTATATTAACTTGCTGCACACACTATATATTAACACCCCCCCCTACCTTATTCTATCCGCAGCAATTCACACTTGGGACACCTGTGAGGTGGTGCTCGTCCCATGTGACCCCAGGGAGGAGGGACAAATCACAAGGATCTGCATCCAATATAGAAGGTAGCTTTTCCTCCCCTCTCCCGCATTTGTGCGTGCGCACGACACCCGTGGCCAAAAAAATAAATCTTTAGAAAAAAAATTAAAAATTAACCATGGAGCTCCAGAGGGCACCCGGGCCCAGGTAATTTGTACCCGCTCTCCACTCTTGGCACCCCTGCTTACAAAGATTAAAGGACCATATAAGGTTAGAGGTTACCACAGGTTAATTAAAAAATGGGCGGACTATATTTGTCAAGCAGTTCTCATCTGCCGTGAAATGTAGGCTTGCGGGGTAACTGATTGTCCTCCCATGATGGCATCTTGCATGTGGAGTAGCCGAAATGTATATGATGGTGCCTGCCTGAAATGTCTTTGCTCCTGTGTGTGGTTGGATGTTGGTAAAACAAGTGTCTGGCACCAGATCCACTCTGGCTGACCTATAAATGATGTCATACCTATCCATCTCTATTCGCATTGCTTTGCTAGCACTTCTCATTTTACTTGCAAGTGTTGCTCCTAGCAGATCAAATTCCTCTTGTCGAGGTTTTTGAGACATCAAATGGTTTGCACACTCTACCATCTTTACTCTTTGCTTGAGATCACAGACCCTTTTTTTCACCTTTGACCACCTTGTGGTTATATTGGTAAATCTGTGATGGGCCGGCATGCGTAGGTGTATCATGTTGCTCTTCCACATAAGAGATTGTTGCTTCAGAGAGGACAGCAGGCTTGCAATGAAAACAATATGTAAAGTAGTGGATATAACATTACATGCATGTACCAATTTAACATTTAAACAATCATTGTCTTTCAGTTTTCTGCAACAGTAGAGCAATGGCGAGTTATTGCTGAAGATTTGGAAAGTGTTTGAAATTTCCCAAACGGTGGCAGTGCCATTGATGGCAAACATGTAAGAATGATGCCACCCTCAAACAGTGGATCCTATTATTACAACTATAAAGGATTCTTCAGCGTTATTCTAATGGCCATAGTGGATGCCAACTAAGAATTCCTATTTGTGAATATCAGAAAAAATGGGAAGGTGTCAGATGGAGGCGCATTAGAGCAAACTCCTTTCCATGACAAACTTAAAAGCAATGAACTTATTTTACCATCACGAAGTGACACAAAATATGGAATAGATTTTGTATTTGTAGTAGATGAAGCATTTGCATTACACAATAATATATTCAAACCTTACCCACAATGCAATATGTAAACAGAAAGCAGGATCTTTAATTATAGATTGTTGAGAGCTAGGTGCATTGTAAAAATATGTGTTGGGTCAATTTGATAGCAGCCAATCAACCTACCAGTATGTTTTTGGAGTGTGGGAGAAAACCAGAGCACCCGGAGGAAACCCACGCAAACACAGGGAGAACATACAAACTCCACACAGGTAAGGACATGGTTGGGAATTGAACTCATGACAGCAGTGCTGTGAGGCAGAAGTGCTAACCACTGAGTGATATTTGTCTTCCTTCTGGAGATAAGAAAGATGAGATCAAGAAGATGGAAAATTGAACGAATATTTTACAGATGTAATGGCAAACATAAATGGTGTTAAGAAAAAAATCAAGAAACTGAAGGAAAAGTCCCATTTTTTGGGATAATTTTTAAAAATAAATGCTATTGATATGCGTGACATATTTAGTGCAAGAAATATAGACTTGGAATAAGGCAAAATCAATTGACATGTTCAATACACATGTATGGTCTTTGGGAGATACAACACGTGGGTGCAGATGTTAGATTATCCAAGTTCACATATACAATACACATCCGTACAATACACAACTAAGTGTTTTTGTACTAGACAGGAGGGACACAATGAATAATTATGCAGGTAGACATATGCAATACACATCTATACAATAGACATCTGTATGCTTTATATATATATACTTTAATACAGTTCTATACACATAGAGGTTTTACTGTCTATAATAAGTAAAATCAATACACAACAATATAATAATATTATGTCATTGTATTTTAAAAATAATTACATTTAATAATAAGAAATAAAATATAAGGTCACATGTCACTTCAGGAAATACACAATACTTTAATGAGAATATGTATTTTTGCATGTGGTAAGCATACTTGTAGTATACACTTGCATACAGCAACACATAAATGTCATATGGAGCATGTAAAACAGGCTTACTATTGCTTCTTCATTAAAACCCCATTATTCCCATTTGCCTGCCGTTCGGACACCACATGACGTGTGAGAGGTAGAGACATCTTAAATTTGCATATACATGTCCAGAAAGGAGTCGCTGTTTGATGAACTATTGACAGTTGGTTGAGGAATTGGTAGTGCATACACACTGCAGGATCGGAAGGCAGTTGTAACAAAAATTTTAAACAGGATAAACAATGCAATGGAACTAAATGAAATCAGTACTTTGGGACGACTCTTGTTCATCGCATAAGTATACACACTAATGCGATATGTGGCCGAACAGTCGTTTATTGGGTGATTTGTCAATAATTGTATGAAAACACTTTAGTGTGCACCTAGCCTTACTCTAGCACACTGGAGAATCCTTTCAGGTTTATGGGCTTTGGTCACTTTGATGTGTCTTTTTTTCTAAAATGAAATGTATTATTGTCATTGCTGTCCCTCTTCCAAGTGGCACACATGCTGTCTAACATTGAAAATAACAAATACGCTAAATGTTCTCAAATCATTTAATTTCTGGGTTAGGTCCACCTTGGTCTATCCAATTTTCAAAAAAATTACTATTTATGCCGTTGCTATCTGTCTAATTAAATGTTATTGCTGCAGCTGCTGTACCTCTCCAATGTGTCACACATGCTGTCTAATGTGAGAATAACAAATATGTCCACTGACTTTCTCAAACCATTTCTCTTCTGGGTGAGGCCCAGCTTGGTCTATCTTCTTTTCGAAAAATACCTTTTTAATATTACAGCTGTTATACCTCTCCATGTCACACATGCTGCATAACATTGAGAATTTCTCAACAAAATTCAGTTATGGGGTTAGGAGCTGAGGAAAATATTGTCCTACATTGAGACCCCAGTGACAGTTAGAGGAGTGGACTGAAGCATATCAAGGACTGTGATTCTTTGTGCAGCCACTAAAGAAAGTGGTAAACGCCCTAGCTGCCCAATAATTAGAGAGGGCTCAAGAAGTAGTGCCTTGGCAAGGTATTGTTATATTCAGATTATTTATTGCGGACAATTAAAGCACCTTTAACTTCAGACTTTGCTGGGTGCAGGGCCATCTTTTCCATTGGGCACAATGGGCAGCTGCCCGGGGGCCCCACGGGCAAGGGGGCCCCATAGGCACGGCTCTTAATGAGAATAAATAATCCTGCAAAAGAAAAAACCCTACAAGGGTCACTGAGCAAGTACATCTATCTATCTCTATCTCTATATATCTTAATCTATATATGTGTCTGTATACATCTATTTATCTATATCTATATCTACATCTAGGGGCCCCGGTGAACTGCTTTGCCCGGGGGCCCATAATGTTGTTAAGATGGCCCTGGCTGATTGAAGACCCTTATTTCACACCACAACACTATGCACTGACCAAAAGGTTGGTACCTTTAAACTAATTCCAGTCACCTTGTTAAAGTGTGTCATGTAATGAACTGACATTTAACATTACACTAAAATTATAATGATTTTCTACCACTTACTTGCTTTACAAATCATTACTTATTTTCTAAAATATTTTCTTTTCCCTTCATTCTTGTTTTCTGACACTCCTATAGCTTATTGTAGAAAAGAAAAAGCTAATGGCAATAGTACATACACTATCCATTTAATCTGTAAAAAAATAGCCATATCCTTATTAGATATTTTTAAGATACTAATTATGTTGGGATGATTCTCTGTAACAATGTTGTTGTTCAGCTTTTCTGTAATATACTGTTAACCTGGAACTGAAATTCAGCTGTATAAACTGTAATGCTCTCTGTGTTCTGTGCTGAAATTAGTAAATCATTCAAACACACAAAACATGATTATGAAATAACTCCTTCTACAGTCAGAGTGAGGATTTAAAAATTTAAAGAGGGGAGTGTGGGTAAAGTCTTCTAATATTTAATATGGAATTTTATATATATTAGGCATGATGCATTAAATTATGGAAAACCTTATTATTCACATTGTTAATATTGAACATATTTGAACAGGGGTTGACTTTATGACTTAAGGCCCAAAATAAATAAAAACATATTTCTTATGTTTCTCATGTGTTGTTGCTGTCACATAATACTTATATTTAAGTTAAGGCTTGGTTTAAATTGTTCCAAGGCCTCAATGTAGCATAATGGCCAAACATCACCGCTATGATAGTAGATGTCATGCCATAATACAGGCCTTCAGATGAAACTTAATTGTACAGGTAAGTAAAACAAATATCTGTGTTTCATTGCTGGCAAAAAAGTTTTGATCAAACAGATTCAGAATTGTATAACAAAAGTGTGTTTTAAAACATAGATACAAATTTAAGTCATTACTTTTTTTAAACAACAAATTATTACTTCTATTATAGAAATCTTACTTTGTAGCATCCTGTTTGCCTTCATTCCCCTCCGAATGCCCATTTCATAGGCAAGACTGTCCTCACTAAAATGTTCACACAAGTGGATAGTTCTACCTTCCACAAGACCAGAATATGTATCTTTTGAAATACTGTAACGGTTAAGGAGAAATGTGGTTTTTTTTGTGACTATATAACTTCAATGTATACTATTGTTTCTACTTAAATGATGAAACCATAACTGGTATGCCATGCTCAAATCATATATTTTACCTTATTACCTTAAATGGGCATGGATAAGCAAGCCACCATTCAAGAAAAACTACTTTGTTAGAATTAGTTAAACAAAGAAAGAGTAACCTCACACTGGAATCACAAAAAAATAACTGATGCCCAGAAGTCTTCTCTCTAAAGAAATCAGGTGTCCAAAATTAAATGAGACAATGGGCCTCCCTGACTGATCACTGTTTTTAGCCAAATATAACCTATTTAATCACTTAATGGTTGTTTGTTTTTATTTCTAGTAAGTTTCTTACAGTCATTTAATAAATTACTGGTATTATTTGAACATATGTTCCACTGGGAATAACATTGGCATAGTCGGTAGGATATCAGTGGTTAATTTTGATTGTAAACTGACACTAGGTAAAATACATAAATGTTTTAAAAGGCAGTGTTCAGAGAAGAAAGAGAAGCTGAATTTATTTTGAATAAAATTTAGACTCCGTGTATGAGAGAGATAATGAAATATTGTATAGCAGTGCACCTAGCTGACCCTTTTCAGGCAACATGTAACATAGGTCTATCAAGGTATGACAAAGGAGAAAAGCAAGTAGCTGCAAATGTTTTAAGTATATGCATACAAGTAATAGTAGATCAGGAAAAAGAATGAGAGAGATTGAAAGATGAGAATCTTGCCTTGAATAAACAGCTAGCTTTACTCACAATTTGCATGATGGATCAGCAAAAACAGAATGGTGAATTAGAGCAAGAATTCTCCAAATATGTGGTAAATGTTGTAAACAAAACACAAATAAGACAAAAGGGAATAAAAACTGCCAATCCTTTTTTTGTGAGAATGTTGATTCAGACCTGTACCTGGGAGGATTTAACCCACATTGGTACATATAAGTTATAACTCAGAGATTGAATACACAGAAGATATAGCACGGCAATTATTGCATGTAATGAATAAGCAGCAAAAAAGAGGATCTGAATAAGATGGAATTGGAACAGTTCAATCGCAGTCCATAGATAGATGGGCTGAGGAAACCAAGTCATATACTGCAACACAATTGTCAGAAATGAAGAATAAACACAGACAAAGATATTCTGAGGATTTATTAAGCTGGTTGGTAAGATTGTGGGAAACAGGAGCATACTAATACAGAAAGTGTTGGATTGGGATCATTAAGCGTGGATCCCTGTATCAGATTATACATGCAGAGAGCAAGAGAGATGAAAATGCATTTTCACTGTTACATTTAGTGAGAGATTCAATTGCACAAGTGTATGATCACCTGACCTGGTACTTAGAACACCTTGGTATGGTTCAGAGGTTGCGTGAATTGGCATTGTTGACTAGAAAAGGCAGACATGGTATTCTATAACTGCGAAGCAGGATGCTGGTGGCACTGATTTCTTTGTAAATATGGTGTGGACAGAACCTAATATGGCAAAAGTAACTCTTTGTATGATAACACAATTGTTGCACACTGCTCCTGATTATTTGAAATCTACTTTATTTACAATGTTGTCTGTTAAACCACCTGTTGAAACAACTGTATTTGATATATGTAAATATGTATATTGGTGAGTCAGTTATCAGAGTTAGACACTGTTAGCAAGCATAAACAGCACCCTGTTCCAGGAGGGATGATCAGACAACAGAAACAGTATAAGCCCCACACCACAAGTACTCAATACCAAGTGACTAGAAAACAAATATTATTTGATTTGTTAAATGCAGGAGTACCTAAAGACAAAGTAGATGGTTACATTTCTAGGCATGATGTGGTCAGGACCACAGTGTACTATACCTCAAACAGTGTTAAAAACTATTCAGCAGTTGAAGTCTTCCACTACTATCAAAGAACCACAACAGATTATTGGAACAATGAGCATTTGCACCACATCTTGGATACATTTTAAGACCCATCTACAATGTAACTTGAAAAAAGACTGAATTTGTGTGGAACGCTGATCCTTGAGAATTCAATTCAAGCTGCAAAGATAGCAAAACAGCCCCATAATGCTTTCGGCCCACTGTACTTAGAACAGCATTTCTTTCTAGATGTTACTGCTGCAGAACATGGAATGTCATGGGGTGTCTGGCAGAAGTCATCAACTACTGGATATAGAAAGACTTCTATTGGATTTTGGGCTAAACATTTTTGCCCAAAGTCACCTCTAGAGAACCAACTACTGGCTGCATATACAGCCTTAAAACATGTGGAGTTGACTACAAAGCATTAGCCAATTACCATGAGAAATGATTTACCAATTGCTGGATGAGTCAGACAAGAAGAACTTGAATCAGGACAAGCAGTTGCACAGAAACCCACCCTACATAAATGGAAGTGACACCTATTAAAAAGAGGTGGAGTATCCTCACAAGAGCCCAATCAGCACACAACTGGTTGGCATGATTATATTTAAGGCACCAGAGCAGGAGTTATCCCTTTACAGATTGTAAGTGGATCTGTAACAGTAGCTGAGCCTTATTCCTCTTTGAAGATCAGAGGCATTTGGTATGTTTTACTGATTGTTCAGCGATATTCAAACAAAATTGTCAAAGTTGGACAACTACAACATATCAACCTATACAACAAATGATAGTACATGGAAATGGAAAAGGTGGATCCAGTCAGTGTGCAGAATAGAGAGCAGTCAATATGTGCCTTGAAGAAACAACTGGTTCTATGGTCATCTACACAGACAGTTGAGCAGTGTTCAAGGGACTAACTACATGGATGTCTACCTGGAAGCAAAATGACTGGAGAGTCAATGGCAAGCCAATCTGGGGAGGGCCTGATTTATGGACTAATATATGAAATCAATGTAACAAGTGATCAGTCGGCAAAGGCCATGTAAATACTCACACAGGCCTTGAGCACAATGATGTCGCAGACCCCCTGGTTCAAGTGAAAGCTGTAGAACTATCTCCAATGGATGAGACTGAATTATGAAATCTTGGAGAGTGGGCCCTTGTCAAATCAGGGCATCAGGTAGCAGAAGAAACCTATGATTGGGCCAAAGTCAAAGGGATTCCATTGACCCAGATTATGGTCAGAGTCATTGTACAAAAATGTAAAACTTGTTAACAGCTAAATCACAGAAAAACTTTGACTGATGATTTGGGGTCTATTGCCAGAGAAAAACAAGCTGGTCAAATATGGCAGATGGATTTCATTGAACCTTTATCTACGAGAAAAGAAAAGGTACAATATTGCGTACCGCAGTAAATTCATACTACCACTGCCCATTCCAACCAAGATGCCACTCTAAAGATGTTGGAGAACATTTGCACACATTATAGCACACCTTCTTAAATTCAAATAGACAACAGATCCCATTTCACTGTTGCTAGAATCAGACAGTGGGCCAAAGACAAACATGTACTGTATACTGGGTGTACCACATTTGTTATTATCTTCAAGCAGAAGGTTTAATAGGAAGAATGAATGGCTTGTTTAAAGAAAAAATTTGGAAGAGAACCCCAGTGCATATATTGAGGGGTTGGGATAGAGTCTGTAGGGATGCTGCATATAGTATTAATGATCGTGTGATTGGCGATTCGACTCCCTTTCACCATTTGTTAAAGCCCCCTGAACCTAGTCCTCCACAAGCAATCACATTACATGCCAAACACCAACTTAAAGCAGATAAACAGAGTTTTCCAATGTTCAACAGAGTAAGTGTGACATTGTGTGAAAGATCTATGTTATGTTAAATACTTTCGAGTCAAAAAATACAAAAGTATTATAGGAGTGATACTTTTATTAGCTAACAAAAATTTTTTTATAGTATTTGCTAGCTTTCAGAGAACAGAGGCCCCTTTATCAGGCAAGTTTACAAATGAATGACTGAGAAAAAGGCACAACATTTAAGAGCTGTTACATCAAGAAATTTGTACAGGTGGGGTGGATACATTCTTAAAATAAGCTAAAGTAATAAAAAGGAGGTTTTCGTTGTTGATGGAAGAGTAAAAGTCCTACGAGTTCAGAGGTCCGGAGTCACTCTGCTTTGGGGTGTGATGTGTGTCCATGTAGCGGGTCATAAATCCAGGTGTTAGATTGAGTCCTTTAGTCAATGACTGCAATGTTCTTATCAGCTTGAATTCCCATATTTTTCTCTCCCAGTCATTTTTAAAAAGACCTTTCAGTATTAGGACTTTTAAATATGTCATACTCTGTCCTGGTCAAAAGAAGTGTTTACCCGCGGGGGTGTTCAGAGTTTTCTTTATTGTGTGTCTGTGTAGATTCATCCTGGATTGCAGTTTCTACTTGGTCTCTCCAATGTAAATTCCCTCAGGGCACCTTGTACACTGTATCATGTACAACAAATTGGAGGGTGCACATGAGAATGGGTCAGTGATTTTATAGTCCCATTGTGTGTTTAGTATGTGGACTGTGCTTGTTGGTTGGACATGTGTGCAGGTTTTGCATTTTTTGTTTTTGCAAGGGAAGGTGCCAGTTTCTGATGGTGATGAGAGGGCACTTCTAACGAGGAGATTTCTTCAGTTGGGAGGCTGTTTGTCTGAAAAGAGATGTAAATCTGGGAATATTTCCTTCAGTCTATTGTCTTTCTGAAGCATGAGTTGAAGGTTGTAGGGATTGGACGTGACCACTAGGGGCACCCTGCTGTTAACCTCCTTCTGATTGCAATCCAGAAGGCTACTCTTTGGGATCCTTGTGGATCTGTTCATCTATAACTATTGGATGGTATCCTTGTTGCAGGAATGTATTTCTCAGTGATAGCAGGTGTTGTTTCCTGTCTTCACTGTCTGAACAAATCCGAATACATCTCAGAGTTTGTCTGTAAATGATGGACTTCTTTATGTGTCCTGGTGAAATCTGTTCCATCTCAGATATGCTGGGCGCACTGTAGGTTTATGATAGACTAATGTTTGCATAGTATTGTTTTTGTTGTATAGGGTCATGTCCAGGAAATGTATCTGAGATCGTAATTAGTTAAGAGTGAGTCTAATGGCTGGGTGAAATTTGTTGAAGTTTTTATGGAAAGTCAGCAACTCATCTTCACAGCCAGTCCAGATTAGTAGCAAATCATTAATAACACGGAAGTATTGTATAGGTTTCATTGTGCAAGTTGATAAGAATTCCTCCTCTATTTTAGCCATGAAAAGATTAGCATACTGATGTGACATCTTACTACCCATGACACTTCCCATACACTGCAGGTATATGTCTTTCCCAAAAGAAAAGTAATTATGATTGAGTACGAACCTGATCAGCTGCAGGGTCGGCTCCGTGGCTAGACTGTTTATTTGAAGATAGTGTTGGCATGCGGCTATGCCATCCTTGTGCGGTATGTTAGAGTACAGAAACTCCACATTCATAGTTGCCAGTATTGAGCCTTTTGGTAGTGGACCCAGGGCTGAAAGTTAGCAGAGAATGTCCGTGGTATCCTGGATATAGCTGGATATAGCTGGGTGTTCGTCTCACCATTCTCTATCCAGCCAGAAATATTTTCCGTTAAGGTTCCAATACCAGAAATTATTAGTCTCCCTGGATTGTTTTCTTTATGTATTTTGGGTAACATATAGAAGGTACCCTTTTTGGGATTGTCCGGTATAAGTTATAAGTTCCAGTAGAGAGGATGATACAGTGTTGAAACCATTTATGATCTTTATAAGTTCTTCTGTGTATTGTTTGGTGGGGACTTCCATAATCAGAGTATAGTATTTTTTATCCGAGAGCTGTCTGTATGCTTCCTGAATGTAATCTGATGTGTTCATAATTACTACAGCTCCTCCTTTAGCTGCTGGTTTAATGATGATATTATTGTTAGATTTTAATGATTTTACAGCATTCCTCTGTGCTCTGAAAGCTAGTAAATACTATATTTTTTTGGGGTTAGCCAATAAATATATAACTCGTATAATACTTTTGTCTTTTTTGAGACAAAAATATTTACCATCACATAGATTTTTCTGGCAAACGTGTTACTGCAATAATAATTAAAAAATATTGTTTGCTACACATTGTGTGAAAGACAAATTTATGAGCCAGGGGCAGATCAAGCAGAACCACTAATAGTACCTACTGGTGTTTTAGCGTGTAATCATAGAGAAGCAATGTATTTCCTTCCCGCCAGCAGTATCAGCGGTCAATGTACCTGGGCAGATAAACTGCAACAAGATGAATTAGGAGAATACTTTGCACGGGTCTCTTTCCATGATTACTGTGTATTAGAGACAAAAGATAAGGTGGGAACAGTGGTTATCATACCAGATACCACATACATAATCACACAACAGGATTATGAGATACCAGGTGCAAAAGTCTGGATATTGTCTGCTGGCACCCATGATGCCTAAAGCGTAGAGGCATTAACAGTGCATTTGCACTGTGTCTTTTAGAAATGATGTGATTTCTTTATGTAGATATTTATGACAGTCGCATTTTAGATCTGTACATCATTAAAGCTGCCGGACAGAATGAGTGCCTGATATATGGTAAGTCCATATTATCATACCGTCAATATTATTGTTTTCGGGGTTAATATGTAGTTTTAAACTCTGTCGGCTTTGTCAGAGACGATGACACCACTTCCACCGCAAATTAGTTTATTATTTTGCACGTAAGGAAAATGCTGTTTTTTCATGTAGCACACAAATACTTCACAGCTTATTTGTACATTGAAATTTAAAGTTGATCTAGGAAAGGCCTGTCCAACCTGCGGCCCTCCAGATGTTGTGAAACTACAAGCCCCAGCATGCTTTGCCAGTAGACAACCTGTTGATAGATGGAAGGGCATGCTGGGACTTGTAGTTTCACAACATCTGGAGGGCCGCAGGTTGGACAGGCCTGACATGCCCTACCTCAAATATAAATCTTCTGTCACATTTTGAATTTACCTCTCCCTCCAATGTAACAAGTTTTGCCTTACTTGCTTACTTTTGCTTAAATTCCCTCAATGAATTAGACCCAATGACTTTAATTTTGTCTTTCTTTTGGTATCAATATTAAATATATAATCTATTTCTAAAGAAAAGAGTAGAAAATGTTTAAAAAGCTGTCACATAAGTTGCTAGGAGTAGAGGAGTTTGCGAAGCCACTGCCTACTTGGATTGCAGCTATCCCATTGTCCAGTACTGCACAAAAGTTAACTAAGTATTCATCTGCAATACTATTATCTAATGTCCTAAAGTAAGCACATGAGTCAGATCGCAGCCAGTATAATTGCATGGAACAGACAGCAGCAGTATCTGTGACATGGATTTTGCTGTTCATGATCCATGAGGTTACCCAGCAACAGGTTTCAGCTCAAATTGAACTGCTGTTTGTATTCCTGTAAACCCACAAGAGATATTTGATCATGATCCACACATTTAACCAGAAGTAAAAAGATAATTCCATTTTTATGACATCAGTTCAACTTTTAAAAAGTCTGCAGGGATGCCTGTGTTGGAGACTGCAGTAAACATTATTAAGAAGTCCTAATTTTAAATACCAAATTTCAGCCCAATTATAAGAATACTTTGATTTGAAACTAACCCCAGATCCCCACCATGTGGGAAGCACACAAATCAGTTTTTACATGCACAATAAACAAAAATCTGCAAACACTTAAACAAACCCATTTGGACAGAACTTAAAAGCAGATTTTGAAATTCCGTGCAAAATTATAATCTATTTTGGTCAAAATAAATGAAACAAGCCACTGTTGGCTTAATCGAACATTTTACGAAACAAATGACAAAGCTGACACAATACTCTCCATCAAGTTAAAAGCAAAAAAAACTTTGAGAGACAAAAAAGCGAATCTTACTTACAACACTGGTTTGATAAACAAATTGTTTTATATAGTCTATAAATCTTTATATAATATTCAAAATGTAAATTCTTCATCTATAAATATTTCTGATATTCAGCAATAGTTAGAAAATAGTGAACATCCAAAACTACAGTGGAATTCAGCCCAAGCACTAAACGCTGACAAATTTTAAGGTTAAAATTTAAGTTAAATCCCAGAAACCATCTAGCACTCCTGGCCCTGATGGCTTTTCATATCACAAAACCTTTACATACTTGACTCAGGTATTTAATTACATTACACATGAAGGAAACTTTCATCCTGACACTACACAGTCCAAATCATAACAAGGGTTGAGCTTCCTTGCTTGTCTTCCCAGGAGTTTCAGCCTTGGGGAAGATCTACTCTACCCTGACTATTCAATGTACCTAAATATATGGGATAAGTTAAACAAGCAATTAAAACTTGCAGAATATCTTTCACCACAACCAGCTATGGAAACATCCACAATTCTCAATCAAGAACACCTCTAATTAGTATGCAATACCATAGGTTGCAGTTGGGTTCAAAAGATTTCTTCTTATTAACAGAAGTACAAAAGTGAATTAGGATGAGTCATAATGTTTGGTTAGTTAAGAGGTTTAGGGACCCAAATATTAGACCATAATTGTTTTCTCAAGTATTTACTTGTCAAGCTTATCTGGTGCTTTGTTTTCTAATATAGGAAGTAAAAAGGCTGAATATTCAGAACCACTTAATTTTAGGCAATGTTGAAAATGTGTACGTTTATTTAAAGAATAGGGGGGGGGGGAGAAAGTAGCAACTATGAGGCCCGCCTCAAATTCATTAATATTAATAATGAAGTTGAGCTGTAAAATGCTGAAAAGTTGATGCTGTGGAACTTATTCTTTAATTCCAGACCTTAATGGAATTTATACAAGTGTGAAGATAACATCTATATTTGTATCTGTAAGAAATTATGTACTTGCCATTATTCAGTATTAGGATAGTTTGTAACTTTATTTTTATATGATGATAAATTCACAATTGTATATATTAATTTATTATAGCTATTGCATTACTAATTTTAATTATACATTAGGTTTGGTATCAATCAAATGCAGTAGGAAAAAGAAAAAAAAATAATCTGCTTGGCTCCTCGTTTTGCAACTCATCTTAAGACCCAGACCCGGATTTGTTATGACTTCTCTCCTGCCTGCTCCCTGGTATCATAGTAATATGATAAAACATTCAACAATTGCTATGCATACTATTGACCATTCAGACTTGACCCAATCAACATCTTGTTCAGCATTGTTGGGGTAGAAATAGTGAAGAACAGATTATTAAAGACATCGTCAGTGTTCTCTCTGGCATGAAATTGCAATTTCTGAAAATAACAGTGTTCTGCCAACTAATTTCATTTTTAATAATTTAATGTTTCTGGCTTGTTAATCTTCATCTATTTACTTGTGATCTTCATAACATTACCAGTTAGTGACCATTGCTCCAATATTGTTTCTGAAGCAATTAGCTATGTTTGTAAAAGCTTTTGTTAAACTTGGAACCCTGAATAACCATTACCACTTAACTGACAGCATGAGGCATATCAGACTATGCCAGTGCATCTGTGTGACTGATTTGTCAGAGCTCAATGCTTAGCAACTCCAATGATGCAAAGGCAGGAGTGCTTGTCACACTTCAGTATTATGACTAGTGAATACATAAACATTAGCATATATATATATATATATATATATATATATATATATATATATATATATTGCTTAAGTATAGTAAAGGCAAGTATATTTGAAAATATGTTAGCTTTAGTGTAGAAGAGAAAAATATGAATTGTATTTGAAAATTTAGTGCTAAGGCAATGATGTATGACTGCATTGCTCTGGGATATCTAGATTATGATGTATAAAATCCATTTATCCTGATGCAGTAGGACTTTTTCGTGCACCAAATGTATCTATAAAACTTTTGTCTCAAAAAATGCATTGGCTCCATTGCAACTATATGTTAGGAATACTAGGAACTATTTTCAGTTAAAAAAAAAGAATATTGGGACACATGATAGCCCAATACAGCACACAACCTATGCTATAACCTAGTTTATTTGAAACACATATTGATTTGTTTCAGTTATGTCAGAAACATCATTAGGACTGTGCTCCATGTCACTGGGGAAAATGTATCAAGCTGCAAGTTTCCGCTGGGTTCGAAAAGTGGAGATATTACCTATTGCAACAAATCAGATTCTAGTTCTCATTTTGTAGAATGCACTAAATAAATGATAACTCAAGTCTGATTAGTTGCTATAGGCAACATCTCCACTTTTCAAAGCCACCGGAAACTCGCTGTTTGGTAAATTTACCAATAGTTTTGTATAGACAAATCCTTCATTAAATGACCACTTAAACTAATTGAAGAAATGTGTTTCACATTATACATATAGTTTTATTATACCGCAAGTGCTTGTATTGCTATGTTTTGCTTGAGAACAGTATGTGTACAGTACTTTGTATTTATTATGGAAAGTCAAAACACGCAACAGTAAAATGAAAGTTCAGACATTTCATTAAAATATATTGTTTTTATAATAAATTAGCTAGAAAAGGGATTCTGTTCAACAAATACACACTTTGGAGAATTGAATACAGCTTGTTTGTTTTGGAAAGCAGATGACTAATATGTTCTATGTTTAACATACTATGGTTAAACATAGTATGGTCTTAAGTTTGTAAAATATTTGAAGGGCATTGCTTCATTTAACTGTTTCTAAACCAAAATAATGTGCATTTTCAAAAAAAATAAAAGGCAAAATTACAATTATTCTTAAAAATAAGGGGAAATCATGTGCTAAAGATCAATAATACAAGTCATACACACTACCACCATTCCTTACTGTAGCTGTAGTGGGAGGAGTATTACTCCCACAATAATGACAATACAAATAAATAAAAGAACAGTGCAAAACCGGTATTGTGGGTAGTATGTAGGTATATTCCCACCATGAAAGAATTAAAAAAAAAAAAAAAGGACAAGCTGCTGTAATAAATGTAGAAAATTTTAATAACAATCTAGTACATCTCAAATACACAAAATCACAACTATCTTAAATGTACAGGTTATAAAAAGAGAATACACAAAAGCTCACTAACGGGCTTACACCCATCTAAAGAAATATCTATCTATCTATCTATCTATCTATCTATCTAAATATAATGGGATTAATAAGTACAGACCAAACCTGTATTGAGCTCACTATAGGTATTGCAGAAGTCTTACATAGTACCCATAAACGCAATATATATGGTGTCATATGACCAAGACATTGGTACCTTGCAGAATAGTATATGAAACCCATGGAAGTCCAATATAAAAAATGGTCCAAAAAAAGTCCATAACCCAGAAGAAGAATCCAGACCTTAATAGAAGGAAAACAGAATCTCCAGACTCTTAATTAGGGAGAAGAATATCCCATTCAAATCAGAGTTCCTGAAGAATATCGAGTGGACAAAGATATTTATAACAGCAGATGAAATTTCTGGATAAGTATGCCACCATAAAGCCAGACTACGATGTATTGAGGAGGTAGTGAACAATACAGTCTCCACCTTCTGTCTTACACACGCGGCTCTCCGGTACATGCACCACTACAATCTGCCCAGGCAGGAACTAATGTCCACACAAAAGGTACCCAGGTTTTTGGTTCCTTCCTCAATATTGTTACATATAGAAAGCAGGTCTCTCGGATCCACAATGTCATCAATGAATAGACAACCAGATAATAATCCATTAATATATAAATATAGAAAAGTTCTCGGGGTAAATATATTATGGTCCGATTTTTTCAACTCGCCAGAAAACGGCGAGTTTACAACTAAAATTTAAAGCGGTCAGGCTTGTAAAGGCAAACTTGCCTTTACAAGCCAATTGAAAAAATTGGACCATAATACATTTACCCCCTCATGTATACTAACCAAATGCACTATTAAAAATATATAACTTAACAATGCAATAATGAATAATAAATCATTATATAATAATTAACAAATAATAAATGGGTTCATTCAAAATCTCTGTTGTTTTCTGGGCTCTTTTCCACCCTCTCCAAAAGATTAAGAGATTACAAGGGGCGAGAGGGGGACAAAGAGCACAGAAAACAACAGAGGTTTTGAGTGAACCCAGAGGGATTTTTAATTTGTCTAGCCAAGTGCTAAACAAAGGTCAATTATTGTCAAAAGGATTAAGCTTTGCCCCTATTTCTAACCCCAACCTATTCAAGCTCTTCACTGAATTGAATTGATATATTAGATCTCTTTGCAGACAACGGTATTTTGTAACTAAAAGATTCTCAAGTGAGAATAAAGAGGATGTTCCAATCTTATTGGACTCACGAGATTCTGAGGGTCTAATGATGTTGGAAAGCCTATTGGCTGAGAGTAACTCGGATGAGTTGTGAAATGAGAGAGTGAAAACTTTGTTTGATGTAAATGGGTAATCTAAATTCATCTCTGCATCTATATTCAAGAGGAAATCAGAATTTTATCCAGTTAATTATATATACCCAGCCATCCATTTGTTCTATTAGAGCACTCTGATTGAGTTTCGAGACTTGTGCTCTAGGACTAGTAATAGAGATAAAGGAAAACAAAATCTATCTAAATTAGAGAGGAAAGCTCTGAGAGATCTGCAAAATAATACCTACCTTGTCATCAAACCTGCAGACAAGGGAGGATGGGTAGTTGTTTTACATAGGGCCTTCTATATAGAAAAAGCCCTGAAACAATTAAAGGATGTTATATTTTATTGCCTACTGCCAAAAGATCCCACTAAAGTATACCAACAAGATCTTAAATGTATGTTAGATACTATACAAGTAGTGATCACAAATCCTGGATTAAAAATATCGCTAAAGGTGAAATGAACTGAATTAGAAGGAATTGTACCTATATTGAGAATGTTAATGCACAAGCAGATATAATGCAGATATAATGCAGAACAACTTTTTAGAAAGAGGATATCCAGATTCATTAATTACAGAAGCAAGGCATAATAGGTGTAATTTATTAATTTCTAAAAAAGTGAATAAGAAAAAATTATTATTTAAACAAGATGGTCCGCCCCTTTTGTTTCTAAATTTAAAAGTAAATCATATAAAATTAATGAATTATTTCTAGGAATCATAGGATTTTACAGCAAGACCCAATATTAGATCAGATATTAGAATAAAAGCCAAAAGTGATTTTTAAGAAAAATAACAACTTGAGGAATTTTCTAGCAAACTAGCTCCTAGTTTGCCGAAGGAAATTAAAATACAAAACACCAATAAGGAAAATAGTATTTTGTGGTTACCCCCCAAATTGAACGGTTGTTTTAGATGTAACAAAAATACATGTTTCACATGCAAATTTGTTGAAAACAAGGTTTAAGATTGTACACTTTATAAATTGTGAGACTACCAACGTTATCTACGTACTGAAGTTGCCTTGTGGCCTTCAGTATGTAGGCAGAACAACCCACTCCCTAAAAACTCGCTTCCGAGAGCACAGATTAAACATCATGAAGGTTTTGCTCACTTAAAGTGTTTTTAGACTTTTTCAAACATGGCAGAAATACATCAGGATTGACTATAGTAGGGTGGAGAAGTTTTACTTGACCATCAGAAGGGGTGACAGAGGGGAAGCATCATGGATTTTCAAACTCCAGACAACTTAACCAGAAGGTCTCAACGAAGTGTTAGAATTTAATGATTGGCATTTATAAAATACCAATGTATGTGTGTATATATATATATATATATATATATATATATATATATATATATATATATTTATTCATATGCTTCTATATGTACATATTAGTGTACATGTGAAAGTCATATATGGGTATATATATATATATATATATATTAGGTTTGCTTTAATTTTATTCATGTTTAGTTTTTTAACCTCCCTGCTGTCAAACTTTTCCAAGCCTCCTCATACCCGCAGGGATATTAACTCTTTTGATTTTCAACAGCTTTCCACCTCTCTCCTACACCTTCTCTCCCCAATTTCTACATTCTACTTCCCTGATATGGGAGTTCCTCATTTTCATTATATCCTAGCAACTGCCCTTGATCAAGGGTCTCCAGCGACTCTTCATACTCCGAGTAGACTTCGTTGTCAACCATGGCACACTAAAGTAGCACGGAATCTACAAAAACTTGCTCGCAAAGCAGAACGTCACTAGCGCAAATCTTGTACCTCTAATGATTTTAGCGCATATACTGCTATCTAACACTTCTATCGAAATACTTGGACACTGCTAAACAAGCATACTTCCAATTTGTCATCTATGCTCAGACTTCTAACCCCAAAAGTCTTTTAAACACATTTAAATCTCTTTTCAATCCTCCCACCCCAAACCCATCTGACTAACACCAGTAACCAAAATATTGCCTCCTATTTCAAGGTCAAGATTGATAAGATCAGACTTGAAATGTTATCATCTCCCTCGACTAGCAATCAACTCAATTCCTTCCCAACATACTCTGACACCCTCTCTTCATTTGAACCCACAAATGAAGAGGAAGTTTATACTCTCTTCTTATCTTCCAACTCTACCCCCTGTCCTCTTGATCCCATATCCTGAAAAATTGGTAGGTCCATGTCTTGTGTGCTCATTCTACCTCTAACCAGAATCTGTAATCTATCTCTCTCTCTACTGGTATCTTTCCATTACTATTGAAGCATGCAGTGATTATTCCTATTCTAAAAAAACAAAATTCTGACTTAAACTCTCTCTCTCAAATTACTGCCCCATCTCTCAGCTCCCATGCCCTTCCAAACTTCTGGAGAGTGTTGCCTACACTCGCCTCACACGTTTCCTTTCTGCAAACAGCCTACTGGATCCTTTTCAGTCAGGCTTGTGCTCTCAGCACTCCACAGAGACTTTGCTGACCAAGGTTGTCAATGATCTGATCACAGCAAAAACTAAAGGTGATTACTCTCTTCTAATTCTTCTGGATCTCTCTGCTGCATTTGACATTGTTGACCACTCTCTCCTCATACAAATGCTACAATCCCTAGGTCTTCAAGACACTGTCCTATCCTGGTTCTCATCCTACCTATCTAATCACTCTTTCAGTGTTAATTTCTCTGTAACAACCTCCACTCTGCTTTCTTTATCAGTTGGAGTACCAAAAGGCTCAGTCCTAAATCCTCTGCTATTCACTATCTACACCACTTCTCTTGTAAAACTAATAAGCTCCTTTGAATTTCAGTATCATCTCTATGCGGATGATACACAAATTCATCTATCCGCTCCTGATCTCTCACCACCTGTGTTGTTTTGCGTTACTGACTGTCTTTCTGCCATTTTATCTTGGATGTCCTGTCACCAACTCAAACTCAATCTTTCAAAAATAGAGTTAATAATTTTCCCAACCAAATTTAGAGGCTTCCTACCTGACATTTCTATTTCTGTTGCCAACATTACCATAAATCCCACCCCGCAAGCTTGCTGCCTAGGTGAAATCCTTGACTTCCAACATTCCTTTGTTCGCCACATTAAATCTATATTTACATCATGCTGAATACATCTAAAAAACGTTTTGTCACATGCCTGTCTCCCGCAACTGTTGCCCTGTAATATGCATGCCTACCCGTCTCCAGATTCTCTGCTCCCTCCTCCGGCTGTCATGTCAGTGTCAGTTCTGTGCATACGCAATAGACTGTCTCACTTTTCTTACCTACCTCTTCCATTGGCTGCCTCTCATTGGCACACCTTTATAAGGCTCCTCCTCTCACCTCTCAGTGCTGGTTCTTCTCGTCAATCTCCTGGCCTGTAAGCAGCTCCAGTGTCTCCGTCTATCTCTCCAAGTGTACTGCAGCTGATCATCGCTTACCTGCTCTATTCGTTAGTGGTAACTGCTGCAGATCATCACTCTCTATCTCTTCAAGTGTACTGTCGCAGATCATCACTCACCTGCTCCACTCATTAGTGGTAACTGCCGCAGATCATCGCTCTCTATCTTTCCAAGTGTACTGCCGCAGATCATCGCTCACTTGCTCCACTCATTGGTGGTAACTGCCGCAGGTCATCGCTCTCTATCTCTTCAAGTGTACTGCCACAGATAATCGCTTACCAGCTCCACTCATTAGTGGTAACTGCCGCAGATCATCACTCTCTATCTCTCCAAGTGTACTGCTGCAAATCATCGCTTACACGCTCCACTCATTAGTGGTAACTGCTGCAGGTCATCGCTCTCTATACCTCCAAGTGTACTACTGCAGATCAAAGCTTACCTTCTCCATTCATTAGTGGTAACTGCCGCAGATCATCACTCCCTATCTCTCTATGAACTATCGCAGAGCATTGCTCACTTTATCCACTACTTAGTGGTAACTGTTGGGGATATCCGCTTGATATCTATTCTAATGTGCTGCCTCTGATCATCGCTCACCATATCCACTCCTTAGTGGCTATCAGGTAGCTACCTTCACATCTAGTGCCGGTTCTCTATCACCACTCACTGGGAACTTCCCTAGAGGGCCGCGACCTGCAGGGTGGTCACCGCAAAGCCCAAATTCCCTTGCAGGAATCCCTGGTGAAAACCTTCCGCCTTGTTAGACACTGCGCCTCTGGGTGGAGTACTGCCAATCCCAGCCTAATCCTAGCAGATTCATGACCCATTTACAGAATACGTACATATCTCACACAAGCCACTGAAAAAACTTTAATTCATGCACTCATCATCTCCCGCTTTGACTATTGTAATTCCCTTCTTACCGGTCTTTCTAAAATCAGACTTGAGCCCATACAATCTATTTTGCATGCAGCGGCTAAATTGATTTTCCGTGCAAATTGTTATTCCTCTGCTGAGACTCACTGTCAGTCTCTATACTGGTTGCCTGTCTTACAAAGTATCTAATATAAAATTCTTCTACTAAAATATAAGGCGACATTAATTTACTCACTTGTCTCAAAATATCTTCCAACTCGACACCTCTGTTCTGCACAAAATCTGCGTCTCTCTTCCACTCTCATCACTTCCTCCCTGTCACTCACCAAACTGTGAGTGCTTCTTCCCGTATGTTTAGGAACCGTGGCCGTCCACCATCCTGAGGGTCTGCGCATGTGCAGCCCTTTCAAACCTTCAGTATCTGTTCCTTTTAGTTAAGTGGCTGATCAGGCAACACTCCCTATTTAAAGCTCCTGCTGTCTATACCTCGTTGCCTGATCTTGGAGTCTCATTCCCCATGAGCCTCTGAAGGTGTTCCTGTGTTTCCTTGTGGATTCAGCCCAGCTGATTCCTGTGGTTTCCAGACCACTTCAACTCCCCTGTGGTTTCCAGACCACTTCAACACTCCTGTGGTTTCCAGACCACTTCAACTCTCCCGTGTTTCATTGTGACTACTCCAGCTGATTCCTATCCGCTGTCTCCGTGTTCAACAGTTCCAGCTTACCTCAACTCTCTCGTGTTTCATCGTGACTACTCCAGCTGATTCCTATCCGCTGCCTCCATGCACTACAGTTTTCAGCTCACTTCAAACTCTCCTGTGTTTCATCGAGACTGCACCAACTGATTCCTATCCGCTGCCTCCATGCACTACAGTTACCAGCTCACTTCAACTCTCCCGTGTTTCATCGAGACTGCACCAGCTGATTCCTATCCGCTGTCTCCGTGTTCAACAGTTCCAGCTTACCTCAACTCTCTCGTGTTTCATCGTGACTGCACCTGCTGATTCCTATCCGCTACCTCCGTGTATCTGCAGTGTCCTGCTTATCGCTACTCTCCAGTACTCCTCGTGTCTGCAGCCAGCTGATCCTCTCTCCGTGCTTCTACAGTGTTCCTGCCTGTGTCAACTCGCCTGTCTGCATTGGATCAACGCTCCGCTGCTGTCTTCTCTGCCAGACCACTTCTACTCTTCAGTGATCTCCAGGCGACCAGTCCTATATACTACTGCTTCCTGAGTATTGTTTCCATTGTTGCTGGTCTACCTACCTGTGCGCTGCACCTACTTGGATTCCGCTTCCATTTCCCTGGGACTTCGCATCCTGCCGGCCTCCTGCCGCTCAGGTATCCCTGCACTCCTTTCTGACAGCCTGCTCTTCTGAACCACGGTATGCCTACTTATCATTGACTGTGCTCGTGTATTGCATACCTTGCTGGACTGAGTTATTCTTCCCTGGAGTTGCCTATCCACTGAGACTATTGCCATCATTTGACTGTGTTACCTTGTAGTCTGGATAGTTCCCGTGACTTTGTATATTTGTGCAGTGCTGCTCAGTTATTAATACTTTATGCATATCATCGTGGAATCAAGTTCAGTTTGCCCGTGTATACTCTGTATTACATTTATCTCCACGTGCTCCTCCTCACATATATTTCAGTGGTACAACTTGCTAGTGGCAGACCACTGATTCCTGTTCCCTGTGTCACCTGTTTCCAGTATCCTTCCACATAGCAGTGGTACAACTTGCTAACGCAGACCACTGACTCTCCGGATACCTTCACCTAGGATTCCATTCCTTTACCTAGACAGCGGTACAACTTGCTTAACGCAGACCGCTGACTCTCATCACCTGCTCGTTATTTCTGGACATTCCTCCTCACTATAGCAGTGGTACAACTTGCTATCCACAGACCACTGACTACCCTCACGTTTCCTTGTCCATTCAGGTTCTCGTGTACTATTACCTATATATTACCAGTGCTGCTAGTCATAGACTTTCCTCGAGCATTCTCTACCATCTGCTGTCTCCTGTTCCGTGATCACCCCGCTACCAGAGTACCATATTACCACCTATATTGCTCTGGTAAGTCCATCACCTGGTGATCCCTGGGTAAAGACTCCTAGTGCCCGTGACACTCCCATTCTCGGTTACAGGACTTTTTTTTCGGGCTGCACCCATATTATGGAATTCATTACTTCGCACCACAAGACATTCCTCTAGTCTTCAAACCTTCAAGCGTTCTCTGAAAACCCACCTCTTCAGACAAGCTTATAATATTTCTCTACCTCCCTCTTAATGTCCTGGGTAAAGACTCCTAGTGCCCGTGACAGTAAGATCAGGCCATGACAGACCCAGATTCGGAACCTACAGCTAAAGAGATGCTGCAGCACCCGTATGGAGCAACAGGATGCTCGCCAACAGCTGTTATTACAATGTTACCAGGCGTTAGCCTCCCAAGGAACATCTGGACAGAATATCACAGCTAATGCTGATGCCCCTGTGCTTTCCTTCGTTTCCCCAGTGCCATCCCAGGTGTCTACAGCTTCCACGCTTCACCTGCCTACTCCGTCAAAGTATGATGGAGACCCCAAAACTTATAGGGGTTTTCTCAACCAATGTTCAGTTCATTTTGAGCTCCAACCTCAAAATTTCTCGACTCATCGTTCCAGAGTGGCCTATCTTATTTCATTGTTTTTTGGACAAGCTCTGGCATGGGCTTCCCATTTGTGGGAAAGGAACGATCCAGTATTACAGGATAGTGCCAAATTTATTTCGATGTTCCGAAGTGTATTCGATGAACCAGGTCGTGTAATCTCCGCTGCTTCCAGCATTCTCCGTTTACGTCAGGGTTCTCGTACAGTAGGCCAGTACGTCATTCAATTTAGGATATTAGCCTCTGATCTTCAGTGGAACACTGAAGCCTTAATTGCCACCTTCTGGCAGGGGTTCTCCGATAAAATTAAAGATGCACTGACTACCCAAGAACTTCCTACGTCATTAGAAGATCTGATTTCCCTCTGCCATCGTGTAGACATGAGGTTTCGTGAAAGGGAATCTGAAAAAACAACTTCAGTTAAAGCACCTCTTCGTTCAACCCTTCAACTGCGTCCAGCTTTATCTCCTGTGATCCCCATGGAGATCGGACGTTCCAAACTAACTTCTGAGGAGAGGAACCGAAGAGTAAAGAATAGACTTTGTATCTATTGTGCTGATTCCACACATTTGCTTAATTCATGCCCTAAGAAATCGGGAAATGCCAGGCCCTAACTAGTTCTGGAGAGGTGAAGTTAGGGTCCCTGGAGTCCTCTCCATGTTCTACGAAATTAAAAGTCTGCGCTTTTGATGTTACGATTTCTTTTGCTACCAAGTCCTTTGAGTCCCAAGCACTTATTGATTCTGGAGCAGCGGGAAATTTCATTTCTAAATCCCTAGTGAATCAATGGTCCCTACCAGTGATTACTCTGAAGACACCGATTACTGTGACGGCTATCGACGGATCACGTCTTATCAATGGTCTCATCACCCAGAGCACGTCTCCAGTAACGCTTCAGATTGGTGTTCTACACCAAGAAGAAATTTCGTTTCTAATTCTTCCTGTTACTACAAGTCCGATTGTTTTAGGCCTTCCATGGCTTCAATGTCATTCTCCCCAGATTGACTGGCGCACTCTTCAAGTTACGTCTTGGGGAGCTGAATGTCATAATCATTGTCTCTCCCAAGTTACTCCTCTTAAAATACAGCAATCTTCCATTTCACCTTCCTCACCGGGACTTCCTCCTCAGTATGCTTCATTTGCCGATGTATTTGATAAAACTCAGTCTGAACGTCTCCCTCCTCATCGTTCTTGGGATTGTCCGATCGATCTTCTACCTGGCAAGACTCCTCCTAGGGGTCGTGTGTATCCACTTTCTTTACCTGAAACGCAAGCTACCTCTGAATACATCCAAGAGAATCTCCAGCGAGGATTCATTCGACCTTCCATTTCTCCCGCTGGAGCTGGGTTTTTCTTTGTAAAAAAGAAGGATGGATCACTATGCCCCTGCATAGATTTTCGTGGACTTAACGCCATTACTATTAAAAATCGGTATCCCATTCCTCTGATCACTGAGTTATTTGATCGCATTAAGGGAGCTCGGATCTTTACCAAGTTGGATCTTCGTGGTGCCTATAATTTAATTAGAATCCGGTCCGGTGACGAATGGAAGACAGCTTTCAACACCAGAGATGGGCATTATGAATATTTAGTAATGCCTTTCGGGTTGTGTAATGCCCCCGCTGTTTTCCAGGGCTTCATTAATGAGATCTTTCGGACTTGTTATATGTATGTGTCGTTGTCTACCTGGACAACATATTGATCTTCTCACAGGACCTGCCGTCTTATCACCAACATGTGGCAGAAGTTCTTTCCAGACTCCGGAGAAATTCATTATTCTGCAAACTAGAAAAATGTTCATTTGAGTTGTCCCAGATTCCATTTTTGGGTTATATTGTCTCCGGAGTTGGCCTGCAAATGGATCCAGAAAAGGTGAATGCTGTGTTACATTGGCCTCAGCCAACTACTCTTCGTGCCATTCAGCGTTTTTTAGGTTTTGCCAATTACTATAGACGCTTCATTCAAGACTTCTCTTCAATTGCATCTCCTATCGTGGCCCTGACTCATAAAGGGGCCAATACTAAGCAATGGTCATCTGAGGCTCTCCAAGCCTTTCAATTTCTTAAAGAGTCCTTCTCCTCTGCTCCCATTCTTCGACAGCCTGATGTGACGCTTCCCTTCTTCCTAGAAGTAGATGCCTCTAATGTTGGCTTAGGAGCCATTCTCTCCCAAAAATCGGAGCAACAAAAATTCCATCCTTGTGCCTTTTACTCTCGGGGTCTTCTGCCTGCGGAGAAGAATTACACCATTGGGGACAAGGAGTTGCTGGCTATTAAAGTAGCATTAGAGGAGTGGAGATACTTGTTGGAGGGAGCTTGTCATCCTGTGACAATTTTCACGGATCATAAGAACTTGTCATATCTACATTATGCCCAATGCTTGAATCCTCGTCAAGCAAGATGGTCTCTTTTCTTTTCTCGTTTTGAATTAATCATAACCTTCAAACCAGCTGCAAAGAACAAGAAAGCTGACGCTCTATCCCGAGCCTTTGTGACGTCCTCTGACGTTGAAGAGGTTTCCAACCACTCTATACTAGACCCCAAATGTATTTCGCTGGCTGCTTCTTCCACTAAAGTGCTACCATTTGGGAAGACCCTCGTGCCTCCTACTCTTAGGAGAAAAATCCTTTCGTGGTTCCACTCTTCTCGTTTTTCTGGACACTCTGGTGAACGCAAGACTTTTGAGATTCTCTCTCGAAGTTACTGGTGGCCTTCTATGAGGAGAGATGTCAAAGAGTTTGTAGCCGCTTGTGAATTGTGTTCTCAGTTTAAGACCTCCCGCAGAACTCCAGCGGGTTTGCTTCAACCACTACCCATTCCGTCCAAGCCCTGGACCCATATTAGTATGGACTTTGTTACTGATCTTCCTCCTAGTAAAAACTGTAAAACTATTTGGGTAGTGGTGGACAGATTTTCGAAGATGGCTCATTTCGTCCCTTTGTCTGGTTTGCCTTCCTCTTCTACTCTGGCTGAGCATTTCATCAAAGAAATCTTTCGTATTCATGAATGTCCATCTGAGATTGTGTCAGATAGAGGAGTACAATTCGTTTCCAGATTCTGGCGGGCCCTTTGTAAGACCTTGGGCATACGATTAGCACTCTCATCCTCAATCAAACGGACAAACTGAAAGGGTCAATCAAGATCTTGAAACCTTTATAAGGATGTTCTCATCAGCCAATCAAGACAACTGGGTAGAATTGCTTCCTTGGGCTGAATTCGCTCATAACAACATGTACCATGAGTCATCCTCCAAAACTCCATTCTTTGTGGTTTACGGTCACCATCCGTCTTTTCCGGAATTTCCTGCCCTCCCTCCCACCCAAGTTCCTGCTGTAGAGACTGTTTGTCAGACCTTCAAAAATATTTGGTCCCAGGTTAAAACCTGTTTAAAGAAAACATCTGCCAAATATAAGTCTTTTGCAGATAAAAAGAGGCGGGCTATTCCACCATTGAAAATTGGAGATCGTGTCTGGTTATCCACCAAAAATATTCGTTTGAAGGTCCCATTTATGAAATTCGCTCCTCGTTTTATTGGTCCATATAGGATCATTCAAGTGATAAATCCAGTTTGTTTCAAACTTCTACTTCCTAAGAATCTTCGTATTTCCAACACCTTCCATGTATCCTTGATCAAACCTCTCATCATCTACCGGTTCTCGGTCCCTCCTTCAGCACCTCAGCCAGTTCAAGTTCATCAGGAGGAAGACTTTGAGATTATGCACATATTGGACGCAAAAATTTCGCGAGGAGTTCTTCGTTTCCTCGTTCATTGGAAGGGCTTTGGTCCAGAGGAGCGTTCATGGATCAAAGCTGAAGATCTCAACGCTCCAGCTCTTCTTAAGAAGTTTTATTCCAAATTTCCGGACAAGCCCGGTTCCAGGTGTTCTGTGCCCACCTTTAAAAGGGGGGGTACTGTCACTCACCAGACTGTGAGTGCTTCTTCCCGTATGTTTAGGAACCGTGGCCGTCCACCATCCTGAGGGTCTGCGCATGTGCAGCCCTTTCAAACCTTCAGTATCTGTTCCTTTTAGTTAATTGGCTGATCAGGCAACACTCCCTATTTAAAGCTCCTGCTGTCTATACCTCGTTGCCTGATCTTGGAGTCTCATTCCCCATGAGCCTCTGAAGGTGTTCCTGTGTTTCCTCGTGGATTCAGCCCAGCTGATTCCTGTGGTTTCCAGACCACTTCAACTCCCCTGTGGTTTCCAGACCACTTCAACACTCCTGTGGTTTCCAGACCACTTCAACTCTCCCGTGTTTCATTGTGACTACTCCAGCTGATTCCTATCCGCTGTCTCCGTGTTCAACAGTTCCAGCTTACCTCAACTCTCTCGTGTTTCATCGTGACTACTCCAGCTGATTCCTATCTGCTGCCTCCGTGCACTACAGTTTTCAGCTCACTTCAAACTCTCCTGTGTTTCATCGAGACTGCACCAGCTGATTCCTATCCGCTGCCTCCGTGCACTACAGTTACCAGCTCACTTCAACTCTCCCGTTTCATCGAGACTGCACCAGCTGATTCCTATCCGCTGTCTCCGTGTTCAACAGTTCCAGCTTACCTCGACTCTCTCGTGTTTCATCGTGACTGCACCTGCTGATTCCTATCCGCTACCTCCGTGTATCTGCAGTGTCCTGCTTATCGCTACTCTCCAGTACTCCTCGTGTCTGCAGCCAGCTGATCCGCTCTCCGTGCTTCTACAGTGTTCCTGCCTGTGTCAACTCGCCTGTCTGCATTGGATCAACGCTCCCCTGCTGTCTTCCCTGCCAGACCACTTCTACTCTTCAGTGATCTCCAGGTGACCAGTCCTATATACTACTGCTTCCTGAGTATTGTTTCCATCGTTGCTGGTCTACCTACCTGTGCGCTGCACCTACTTGGAATCCGCTTACATTTCCCTGGGACTTCGCATCCTGCCGGCCTCCTGCCGCTCAGGTATCCCTGCACTCCTTTCTGACAGCCTGCTCTTCTGAACCACGGTATGCCTACTTATCATTGACTGTGCTCGTGTATTGCATACCTTGCTGGACTGAGTTATTCTTCCCTGGAGTTGCCTATCCACTGAGACTATTGCCATCATTTGACTGTGTTACCTTGTAGTCTGGATAGTTCCCGTGACTTTGTATATTTGTGCAGTGCTGCTCAGTTATTAATACTTTGTGCATATCATCGTGGAATCAAGTTCAGTGTGCCCGTGTATACTCTGTATTACATTTATCTCCCCGTGCTCCTCCTCACATATATTTCAGTGGTACAACTTGCTAGTGGCAGACCACTGATTCCTGTTCCCTGTGTCACCTGTTTCCAGTATCCTTCCACATAGCAGTGGTACAACTTGCTAACGCAGACCACTGACTCTCCGGATAACTCCACCTAGGATTCCATTCCTTCACCTAGACAGCGGTACAACTTGCTTAACGCAGACCGCTGACTCTCATCACCTCCTCGTTATTTCTGGACATTCCTCCTCACTATAGCAGTGGTACAACTTGCTATCCGCAGACCACTGACTACCCTCACGTTTCCTTGTCCATTCAGTTCCTCGTGTACTATTACCTATATATTACCAGTGCTGCTAGTCATAGACTTTCCTCGAGCATTCTCTACCATCTGCTGTCTCCTGTTCCGTGATCACCCCGCTACCAGAGTACCATATTACCACCTATATTGCTCTGGTAAGTCCATCACCTGGTGATCCCTGGGTAAAGACTCCTAGTGCCCGTGACACTCCCATTCTCGGTTACAGGACTTTTTTTTCGGGCTGCACCCATATTATGGAATTCATTACTTCGCACCACAAGACATTCCTCTAGTCTTCAAACCTTCAAGCGTTCTCTGAAAACCCACCTCTTCAGACAAGCTTATAATATTCCTCTACCACCCTCTTAATGTCTGTAGGTTACACTATTCCACACAGCTAACACACGACAACAACCCTCCGAACAACATAGTTGTGTGACTAAGCATACAGACCACGAAATACTTTGTAGCCATTGCATTCTAGCTAAACAAATATTCAATATGATGTAGCACTTACCCTTGTGTATCAAACCATTGTCCCATAGATTGTAAGCTTGCAAGCAGGGCCCTTGTACCTTTCTGTATGCATGTATTACATAGTAACATAGTAACATAGTTGATGAGGTTGAAAAAAGACACCAGTCAATCAAGTTCAACCTATTTTGGATCTCCTGCAATCCTGCAATTATATTTAAAATTGATACAGAGTAAGCAACTGCCAAACTGTTTCAATTGTTAAAATCCCCCCAGACTCAATATTGCAGTCCTATTTTTACTCTATATCCACTACTATCATTCATTTTAATTAACGGTCGTATCCCTGGATACACTTTTCTGGTGAAAATTAGTCTAACCCTTTCTTAAACATATCTATTGAAGCTGCCATCACAACCTTCCCTGGCAATGAATTCCATATCTTGACTGCCCTTACTGTAAAGAACCCCTTCCTTTGCTGGTTGGGAAATTTTCTCTCCTCTAACCTTAGGGGGTGACCGTGTGTCCTGTGTATAGTCCTTGGGGTAAAAAGTCCCAATGAAAGTTCTCTGTATTGACCCCTAATGTATTTGTACATAGTAATCATATCTCCCCTTAGACGCTTCTTTTCTAAAGTAAACATGCCTAAACTGGCTAACATTTCCTCATAACTTAATGACTCCATACCCTTTATCAATTTTGTCGCCCTTCTCTGAACCCTTTATAGTTTCAAATTATCTTATTTGTAGAGTGGTGCCCAGAACTGTACTGCATATTCAAGATGAGGTCTTACCAACAATTTATACAGTGGCAAAATTACACTTGCCCCTTTTTATGCATGCCATTACTTTGTTTGCCCTTGCAGCTGCTGCTTGACATTGAGCACTATTGCTAAGTCAACTGTCTACGAGCACTCCCAAATCCTTTTTCATTATAGAGTCTACTAAATTAATTCCATTTAATTTGTAGATTGCCTTCTTGTTTTTGATCCCTGAATGCATAACCTTACATTTATCTGTGTTAAGCCTCATATTCCATTTGGCTGCCCAATCCTCCAGTTTATTTAAGTCCCTCTGTAGAGAAGCTACATCTTGCTCTGATTTTATTACCTTACAGAGTTTAGTGTCACCTGCAAAAATAAAAACTTTACTCTCTAAACCATCACCAAGGTCATTAATAAATATATTAAAAAGGAGTGGCCCCAGCACGGATCCTTGAGGTACTCCACTTAAGACTATTGACCAATTAGAAAATGTTCCATTTATCCCAACTCTCTGTTCCCTATTCTCCAACCAGTTTTCGATCCAAGTACAAATGTTGATTCTTAGACCCAGTTCCCTTATTTTGTAAATCAACCTTTTGTGTGGCACTGTATCAAACGCCTTTGCAAAATCTAAGTAGACCACATCTACTGTGCTGCCCTAGTCTACGTTCCCACTAACTTCATCGTAGAAACTAGTTAAATTAGTTTGACATGACCTATCCCTCACAAATCCATGTTGATTCCCCCTAATAATTTTATGGCGTACCAAGTAATCCTGAATACTATCCCTTAAAATACCTTCCAGTAGTTTCCCCACTAGTGATGTCAGGCTTACAGGTCTATAATTCTCTGGTTGTGATCTCTTCCCCTTTTTAAACAACGGCACCACATCTGCTATTCGCCAATCCCTTGGTACTGAGCCTGATGAGATTGAATCTCTGAAAATTAAGAATAGCGGTCTAGCTATTTCAGAGTTTAACTCCATTAGGACCCTTGGGTGTATGCCACCTGGACCTGGAGCTTTATTTATCTTAATATTCTTCAGTCATCTTTGGACTTCTTCCTCTGACAACCAAGTATTAATTAATGGCATGGTTTCATTTACATTTTTAGGTATAACTCCTACCATTTGTTCCTCTTTAGTAAATACTGAAGAAAAGAAAATGTTTAATACCTCTGCTTTTTCCTTAGTATCATTACTCAGTATTGCTTTATTATGGTTTGTTCCCATTTGTAAAGTGCTATGGAATCTGCTGACACTATATAAAAAAATGCTGCTGATGATAATTATGATGATGATAGAGGTGAACAGCGGGAAGTTAGACAGGCCAAGGTCGTGACCAGCGAGACTAAAAGTACTAAATCAGGAGCCAAAGGAGTAGTCAGGAAAGCCTAGGTAATACCAGAGAAGTGATACAATGCCAAAGTGAGAATCCAAAGGGAGGTTCAGGAACAAGTCGAGCCAATCAGGTATAAAGGTAAACAGAATGGCGTTTCAGGTATGCTGGAGTTCCGGTGTGAGCCTATTACTCTGGCACCCTAAATGTGCCAGAGGCTGGTTTATAAGGCATGAGGGAGCATTAATTGGAGCTGAGAAGAGGAAACAACTCCTGATAGGGAGATTTGGGCGGTCAGTGACAGCACTTACTGCCGATATTACTGAGAAGCATCCCCGCTGCTAGGCAAAGGGGATGTGCCTGCATTTGCAAGCAGAAACGTCCGGTTACAGGATACCTGCATCCTGTTTCTAAGCAACAGGACACTTGCTGGGTGCATGTGCGTCATTTACCTGGGGAAGAGATGGCACCAAGCTCTGAGTTCAAACAGTGGAAAATCCCATGTTATAAATAGGAATACTGCCGGTAAGAGCTCATTTTGTGGCAGAGCTATTCGTAGCTAGTCTTACATCGTCTATCAAGGTTTTTAAGTGTCGAATCATAAATGGCAGCCTGGGAATGCTAGAACCTGTAGTGCACTATGAATAAAATGCTTTTTTACTAAACATTAATATTATCCCAAAAAAGTCTTTAAGCTAAAAAGCGCTTATTAACACCAGGTGCAAATATTAAACAGAAGTATACTTAAATTTTCCAATAGGCAGCTCCCCAGTCATTCAACACCTGTCTGCAAGTGTCAAGCCTAATGAATGAAATACAAAAAGACAGGGGGCGCCAAACATAGTGTATTAAAAGTGATATATGACACTCTCCACAGATGTATAGTGCTCGTACCGAATATTCAGTAAATCTGGGCCAAGATTAGCAGTCACTCTGACGGTACCGGATAAGATAGAAATCCTCTCAGCGAGCCCTTTATTCAGATGGCACATCCAGTCTGCAGATTTATTCTCCACTGCACATCACAGGAACCTGATGATGTCCTGGGGATTTGTGGTGTCAGCCAACGCCAGTAACATTGTGCGGGCATTGCATATGGGCAATTTCCAGAACGTCCCATGTTTTGCCCACACCGTTAATTTGGTGGTGCAGCATTACCTCAAGAGTGACAGGGGTGTGCAGGAGATACTTGCGGTGGCCCGCAAAATTGCTGGACACTTTCGGCATTCTGCCAGTGCCTACCGCAGGCTCGAGGCACATCAAAAAAGCATGAACCTGCCCTGCCATCACCTCAAACAAGAGGTTGTGATGCGCTGGAACTCCACCCTCTATATGCTGCAGAGGATGGAGAAGCAGCAAAAGGCCATTCAGGCCTACACCGCCACCTACGACATAGTCAAAGGAGTGGGGATGCGCCTGAGTCAAGCGCAGTGGAGACTGATTTCCGTGTTGTGCAATGTTCTCCAGCCGTTTGAACTTGCCACACGAGAAGTCAGTTCCGACACTGCCAGCTTGAGTCAGGTGATTCCCCTGATCAGGCTGTTGCAGAAGCAGCTGGAGAAAGTGAGGGAGGAGCTGGTAAACCATTGAGATTCTACCAAGCATGTAGCTCTTGTGGATGAAGCCCTTCGTACGCTTTGCCAGGATCCGCGGGTGGTCACTATTTTAAAGACAGAGGAATACATTCTGGCCACCGTTCTCGATCCTCGGTTTAAAGCATATGTTTTGTCTCTGTTTCCGGCGGACACAAGTCTGCAGCGGTGCAAAGACCTGCTGGTCAGGAGATTGTCCTCTGAAGAGGACCGTGACATGCCAACAGCTCCACCCTCATTTTCTTACACATCTCTGGCTGCGAGGAAAAAGCTCAGTTTTCCTAAAAGAGCCGCTGGACCTGCCAACCATTGCAGACATGTCTACTGTTGCTGCATTGGATGCTGTCACAATAGAAAAAATGGTGGAGGATTATTTTGCTGACACCATCCAAATAGACATGTCAGACAGTCCATATTGTTACTGGCAGGAAAAAAAGGCAGTTTGGAAGCCCCTGTACAAACTGGCTCTATTTTATCTGAGTTGTCCCCCCTCCAGTGTGTACTCGGAAAGAGTTTTTAGTGCAGCGGGGAACCTGGTCAGTGAGCAGCGAAGGAGGTTGCTTCCTCAGAACGTTGAAAAAATGATGTTCATAAAAATGAATTATCAATTCCTCAATCCAGTACAGCACTGCCCTCCAGATAGTACAGAGGGACCTGTGGTTGTGGAGTCCAGCGGGGACAAATTGATAATGTGTGAGGAGGAGGAAGTACACACTGTAGGGGGAGAGGAATCAGAGGTTGAGGATGAGGACGACATCTTGCCTCAGTAGAGCCTGTTTATTTTGTACAGGGAGAGATGAATAGCTTTTTTGGTGTGGGGGCCCAAACAAACCAATCATTTCAGGCACAGTTGTTTGGTAGGCCCTTTTGCTGAAATGATTGGTTTGTTTAAGTGTGCATGTCCTATTTCAACAATATAAGGGTGGGTGGGAGGGCCCAAGGACAATTTCATCTTGCAACTTTTTTTTTTCTTTGCCAGCTCTTTTTGTGGGGGTCCAAACAAACCAACCATTTCAGCCACAGTTGTTTGGTAGGCCCTGTCGCTGAAATGATTGGTTTGTTAAAGTGTGCATGTCCTATTTCAACAACATAAGGGTGGGTGGGAGGGCCCAAGGACAATTCCATCTCGCAACTCTTTTATTGCCATTATGTGACCATTCAACAGTCGTTTGCCATGAGCACAAAGTAAAACAAAATTAAAACAAATTCAACAAATTAAACCAAACGTAAAATGCCCTGTCATAATCAAAAAAAAAAGAGGCATTGACGTGCTTGAACTACTGTAGTGTTTATAAGTTAGAAACACTACACTTGAAAGCTTGAGCCTTTAATAGAAAAAGTCACTCTTCATTGCACGAATATTTGCAACAGGGACAGTTTTTGGGTTAACAAAGTCAACAAATAACACTTCGACCCTGTCTGTCTTTCACATACTTGATGGGATCTCAATGATGAATGCTCTGTACCATGGTCGTCTAAAAAAACAAGAGGTATTGACGTGCTTGAACTACTGTAGTGTTTATAAGTTAGAAACACTACACTTGAAAGCTTGAGCCTTTAATAGAAAAAGTCACTCTTCATTGCACGGATATTTGCAACAGGGACAGTTTTTGGGTTAACAAAGTCAACAAATAACACTTCGACCCTGTCTGTCTTTCACATACTTGATGGGATCTCAATGATGAATGCTCTGTACCATGGTCGTCTAAAACAAGAGGTATTGACGTGCTTGAACTACTGTAGTGTTTATAAGTTATAAACACTACACTTGAAAGCTTGAGCCTTTAAATTAAAAAGTCACTCTTTATTGCACAAATATTTGCAACAGCGACAATTTTTTGGTTAACAAAGTCAACAAATTACACTTCGACGCTGTCTGTCTTTCACATACTTGATGGGATCTCAATGATGAATGCTCTGTACCATGGTCGTCTAAAACAAGAGTTATTGACGTGCTATAACTACTGTAGTTTTTATAAATTATAAACACTACACTTGAAAGTTGGAGGAGGTATTGGGGCCCCAGTACCAAATTGGGTACCGGGGCCACTCCACTATGCAGTCCAGATAGCGGCGTATGAGATATTAAACAACGTTGACTGTTGCTGCCAAATCATAAATTAATGAAAATGACCTGTCATCATCAAAAACAAGAGGTATTGACACGCTCGAACTACACCCTGTATATGCTGCAGAGGATGTAGGAGCAGGCAGCTGTGCAGTGGAATTCAGACCATTTGAAGGCGGAGGTATTGTGGCCCCGGTACCAAATTGTGTACCGGGACCACTGCACTATGCAGTCCAGAAAGCTACCTCGGTGAAACGTGAAATAAAAACAATATTGTGAGGTGTGAGGTGTTCAGAATAGACTGGGAATTAGTGGAAATGATTGTTATTTAATGTTATTGAGGCTAATAATAGCGTAGGAGTGAAAATAAACCAAAAAACTTGTTTTTAACACTTTTTATGTTTTTTTCAACAAAAAGTACAAATACAAAACCTTAAATCCGAAACAAAATCCGAACCAAAACCTTTCGTCAAGTGTTTTGCGAAACAAATCCGAACCCAAAACCTCAAGCAAATCCGAATCCAAAACACAAAACACGAGACACCAAAAGTGGCCAGTGCACATCCCTAATCGTCATCCAGTATAATATAAAACATAAATTTAATCAGAATTCCAGATTCATTTACAGAAATATAGCATATGAACAATTATAAATAAATACACATAAATATACAAATGAATTATCATAAATAAAAATAAATATACAATCATTTGTATAAAAATAAATCAGGTATAGCAGAAAACATGTAATATAATAAAGATCAGCAAAATTACATATTGCATGATCATTACAAAAAAAGAAACTATATCAAAATTTTCATTTAAATATGTTCATTGACATGTTCTAGTTTTGGTTTTGGTTTTGGATGTGGATCAACTTCGTGTTTTGGTTTTGACTTTGATTTTGGCAAAGCCGCCCTTGCATGTTTTGGTTTTGGATCCCTATTTTTTTTGCTAAAATCCTTATTTATTTATTTTTTGCTAAAATCACGTAATTTTGCTTTTTTCCTCCTACATTATTATTATCCTCAATAACATTTATTTCAAGTCACGTTGCAGTGAATTTTGACCATCTTACAGGTCACAATATTATTTTATACACTTTCAAACAAAGACTGCAGCCACCTGGCTGGATGCTAAGCAACAGAGAAATTACTCAAACACACGGCAATTCATAGCACATCTAGGAAACATTGCCACACAGCAGTGGCATAAAAGAAATGTGGTGCAAAATGGAGTTGTGTTTGGATCATGAAATCAGTTATGGTTTATTTGATTTCTCCACCCGTTCTTTGGATAACTGTGGTAATTCTACAGCTTATACATGATGACAAGTGCTGACCACCCCCAGGATGCGTGCTTTTATCAGACCCAGACCAATCCAGGGTGCCAGACAATGCACTGAAAAGAGCCATTGTAATTTACAGCAGAAAGCAAGTTCATCACTGAGCTGCGAATCAGCCCCAATTCCCAAAAAATTATAATATAGTTAGTTATCTTTCACGTAAAGTGCAGATTACAAACACTTTGTGCAATACTGATGAAACAGCAGAAAAGTGGAAGGTAAAACTTATACATGTATATTTAGACATCCATGCCTACATTACTGTGGCTTTACAAATGCTACAAATGGTTAGACAACTGTTGTCAGGATTTGGATAAAAATAATTTCACACATAAGAGGTGGATTTTTTGGTCTTATGCCCAGACATGACAAAGGCCTTCTTCTTATCATGTGCAAGAACTGCTTTCGCTGGTGCAGGACTTACACAAACATCATCATCCTCATCAACATCCTCATTAGCACCCTCATCAGCAACACAAATATCCCCTCATCCTGTTGCAATTCCAAAGTGGCATCCTCAATTGTGTATCACCGGCTACACTTGGGCTGTTCATGTACACATCTGCAGAAATGCTGAAAGGGGCCTTCTTTAATGGTACACTATCAGAAAGGTCAGGATTAAACATAGCACTTGTGGATAGACTCTCATCAGGGATTTGTGAATCTGAACATACATTTTCCTTTAATGCCTTACTGTTTTCTTCCAGCTCGGCTTTTACAAGTAAAAGTATTTGGACACCACTTTTGGAATCCAAATGACAAGGTCTTGCTTGGTCATGACTGACCTTATAAGAAGATGCCTCAGTGACAGTTGCAGAAACCGCACTCATAGACAAAGGTGAAGGCCTCATTCTTTCCTTACCACTGCGTGTGTAGAATGGCATGTTATCAATTTTATTTTTTTCTGCAGATAACTTTGCCTGAATTACAGGTCCTTTTTTCTCGATCAAGGTAAAATTTGTTTTTTTACATTTTTGTTTCCCTGACTTAAAAACACTATGCACTTTAACATAGTCTTTAGCAGATGACTCAGAGGGATTACCATCATCATGACTGGTGCCAAGAGCTGCTTGGTGCTCCTGCTCTTCTGTGTACTGCTGTGAATCCATTTTGATAACATAGTACAATGTCACTGTCGATTAAGAACAACACTGCCAGCCCTTTTATTTGTATTTCAGCAATGACAATTAGCAATGGAGCAATGGAGTTCTCCTCTTTGTGTGTTACCTATTTAACACAGTACAATGTGACTGCAGATTTAGAAGACCAAGCCTGTCAGCCTTGTTATTTCTATTTCAGCAATGACAATTAGCAATGGATCAATGGAACTCTCCTCTTTATGTGTTACCTATTGTCGAAATCAAATAATTGGATATGATCATTTTAATTTAATATCTGTCAATCTGATTGTCTATATCTGAACTTATGCGAATATCACTCTACGGCGTGGAAGAGCATAATTAACCACAACACGTGCGAACACTTATACACACATTTACACAAACACATACACTTGTAATAAGTTCATATAAAATAGTTGCAACACATAATATATATGTAATGAAATGGAGCATGGTTTATAGTTAAATATAATAATGTTGTATACACTTTAGTGAGATCTAAGGTTCAGGACACAGGAAACATATCATGCCTGGTATCATTCTAATCCCCTATTTATCCGCAGACGATTATAGGGAATAAATGATCATGAATGGTATTGAGTGTGTATTGTAAATAGACCAGTTTGAACTAGTTTTCAGTGGGAAGATTAGTATGCATCTTCTGGTGAGCTAACCTCAACCTTTTGAGGGCATCGTTTGAACTGGCCAATGACGTGCATTACACTGGACCTTCCTTAAGCCTGAACCTATGGAAACATCAACTCATCTGTATTGTTTTCACTGTACCACTGATTGTATATAAGTAGGGGTACTGGGACCAGCAGACAGTCCACAGACTTCAGGACTGAATGACTATATGCTGGATCGAGGGCACCTGCAAACGTAGCAACTGCACTTATATTTTTTGAATTGTCACTCTGCTGCTTCTTGCTATCAAATTGCATTGTGCTTTGGAACCACATAACTGGAGGTGGACAATCGTTCTTGGATAGTACTAGACGTACATAACACTATATAACATAGTACAATGTGACTGCAGATTTAGAAGATCAAGCCTGACAGCCCTATTATTTCTATGTCAGCAATGACAATTAGTAATGAAGCAATGGAGATCTCCTGAATGTCACTGGAGACTTTGAAGAACACTGCTACCTCTCCTTTTTCTTTTCTACCTATGACACTGCCTAACTGCACTAGAGACTGCCAAGAACTGTGCTACCCCTTCTGTGTCTCTCTATGAAATGACGCTGGATCGCCATGGAGGGTGGTACCTTTAGATTCCAAAATCCAAAATTTGTGAGATTCGACGACGTAACAATGATGTTTTGCCTCGTTTTCAATTCCGAGGGCACGCGAAAGCAACTCGGTTCAGTTCTCGGGGAACCGAGCCTCAGCGTCTCTACTTTCATTTTGTCCCTTAGGGGCCATGGAATCCAATTCATATATCCAAAAGAATTCCCTTTTGGACAGCTATTATTCCCTATTTCCACCTTTAGCACTAACCGGCATCTGTTCTGACCGATTGATTACAAAATAATCTACATTATTGTTGTGAACAACATTAAAGTGTCTAGGAATAGTATGTACTGTAAGATTATTTATTAGATTATTTATTATGTTATTTATTATGTTCTTGCATTCTAATCTTTAACATTCTTTTAGTTTTCCCTCTGTAGATCAAATTACAGCTACACTTAATTGGGTGAAGTACACCAAATTGATTAATATTGTTTTACCATGTAATTTCGATTTGTACACCCTGTGTTATGATGCAATCGCACGGATTAAAAAACGTACATTTACATTTGCACTTACACTCGTAAATAACACATTTATTATGGTTACAATCCACATTTATTTATTATTAAAATGTATTAGATATTGTTTATACATAGATAATATTAAAGCTAAGGTATTTATGGTTCAGGTCCTCTAAAAGCTAAAGAGTTTGGTCTCATATTAAAGCTTATTTTATCATCATTAACCTGGTTTCGACAGAGTAGTGATCGCATCTAGCGGTCGCAGTTATGAGCAATAGGTGGCAAACCTGAAGTGTGTGGGGTGTGATAATGCTATGTTGGGTGATTCAGTAGGTCTATAACCTGTGCGATAGGTAGAGAGAGTGTCAGATGCCGTCCCCGTGCCGTCCCCGTGCCTCCACGCTAAGCCGTCTGTCTCTCTCTGAGCGCCCCGTTGCTAGGAGTTGCGTCTTCCGGCGGCGTGGTGCGCATGCGCGCCCGTCGCCATAACAAAGGGACGTGCTGCTGAGCTTCCTGTCGTGGTCAGCCTGCCTGACCGCCGAATCTCTGCCCACCAATGACGGATAAGGACTTCCTATATATATCCTGCTCTGACACCACTAGGATGCCAGAGCAACTAGTTATCTAGCCTCCAGCGTTCCTGAGATATCTATATTATCCTGCCTGTTTGATTCCTGTTACTGACCCGGCTTTCTGACCTCGCCTTTGGATTCTCCTTGTGTCCTGTCTTGTTACTCCGGTTTGATCTTGGCCTGCTGACTATTCTCTGCCTCCTGATTCGGTACCTTATCTGCCCGCTTGGTTCCTGACTCTGCTTGTACGACTACGGATTTGCTTTTCACCTCGCAAGTAGCTACCTGGGAGGGCCGCGACCTGCACGTCGCTCGCCGCGTAGTCCAAACTTCCTTGCGGCGGTCCCTGGTGAATACCGGCGGCGTGTTAGACTCCGCGCCTCCTTGTGTAGTTGTGCCAATACTTGCAGGTACTGAAGCCGCCTCTGTGACAGTTTGCTCTGGCCATGTCAACCGAGTCGTCTAATTAACCCTCTGCACGAGACCTCCTACTCCACCTGGCTCATAGAGTTGAAAAACAGGAGGCTGAGCAGGCGCAGTTGCTTCATTGCATTCAAAGAGTCGCCGCACGTCTTGAGACCCTCCAGACCTCTGTGACTTCAGCTCAGAATGTTCCCGTGACTACCTCAGCTGCTGCAGCGACCTCCTTCTCTCCTGCTGTGGCATCCACTGCTGTTTTGAAACTTTCCCCGCCGGATAAGTTTGACGGAGAGCCCAAGAGATGCAGAGGATTTCTGAATCAGTGTCTTATTCACTTCGAGTGTAATCCAGCTTCGTTTCCCTCTGAGCGCATCAAAGTGGCCTTCATTATCTCTCCATTGTCCGGACAAGCTTTCGCCTGGGCTTCCCCCTTGTGGGAGCGAAATGACGCAATGCTTTCTAACGCCTCTACCTTTATTGAGGCCTTCCATAAGGTCTTCGATGAGCCCGGACGCATATCTTCAGCCGCCTCCAGTCTCCTTAACCTCCGCCAAGGATCCCCGACAGTCGGTCAGTACGCAATACAGTTCCGCACCTTGTCCTCTGAACTCAGTTGGAACAATGAAGCCTTGGTAGCGGCATTCTGGCAAGGGCTGTCAGACCGAGTTAAGGATGAGTTAACCTCTCGGGAGCTTCCTACTGATCTGGATTCCTTAATCTCCCTATGCAACCGTATTGATCTACGCTTCCGAGAATGTACTCAGGAACGTTCCGCCTCCAGACGGACCGCTACTCGCCTTGCTCCCATGTTTCAAAATCCGGTACTTCAGGAGGAACCGATGCAGATCGGCCGATCTCGGCTTTCTGCTGAGGAACGTCAGCGACGCTTCAAACAAAATCTGTGCCTATATTGCGGGGATCCTGGTCATACCATATCCTCTTGTACCAAAAGACCGGGAAACCCCTCCTAGTCGGTGGCAGGGAGGCCAACTTAGGAGTTGGAGTTACTACTCCCTACACCGCTGCTAGCACTGATTGCCTCATGCCTATCTCCTTGGATACATCTGTTGGCCCCTTTGAGACCTTAGCCTTTGTGGATTCCGGCTCTGCCGGAAATTTCATCTCTGCCACTCTGGCATCGCAACTCCAATTAACTACACTAAAATTGCCTCAGCCGTTATTTCTCACTTCGGTGGATGGGAATCGGAGCTCCAACGGGTCGGTTTTCCACATCTGTTCTCCTATTCGGCTGACGGTAGGGGTGCTACATTCTGAACTCCTCGAGTTTTTGGTTCTTCCTCGTTCTGTCAACACTGTCATTCTAGGATTACCTTGGCTCAAGCTTCACTCACCCCAATTTGATTGGAATCGTGCTATGGTTATCTCTTGGGGCCCACAATGTTTCAAGTCCTGCCTGTCCGGCCTAAAACCTGGCCAGTCCGCTCTTCCTTGTCGATTGACATCTCCTCAGACTGAATTACCATCTTCATATATCTCCTTTCAAGATGTGTTCTGCAAAGTCGCAGCCGAGACCTTCCTCCTCATCGGGCCTGGGATTGCTCCATTGAATTAGTTCCTGATAAACCGCTTCCAAAAGGCAGAATATATCCATTATCTCTTCCCGAGAATGCTGCTATGTCTACCTATATATCTGAGAATCTACAGCGTGGATTTTTCAGGCAGTCTACCTCTTCCGCGGGCGCGGGATTCTTCTTTGTTAAAAAGAAAGCTGCTCATTACGGCCTTGCATCGATTACCGGCGATTGAATGCCATCACTGTTAAAAACAGATACCCGTTGCCACTCATCTCTGAACTGTTTGATAGGATCACTGGATCAAAGATCTTTACTAAACTAGACCTGCGAGGGGCATATAACCTCATTCGTATACGCTCTGGAGACGAGTGGAAGACTGCCTTCTGCACTAAAGAGGGTCACTTTGAGTATCTAGTGATGCCCTTTGGATTGTGCAACGCCCCTGCTGTGTTTCAGTCTTTCATTAACGGAATATTTCAAGACCTTCTCTACGTCTCTGTAGTAGCTTATCTAGACGACATTTTAATCTTCTCCTCAGATTTGGTCACCCATCGTGGTCATGTAAGTGAGGTCCTATCCCGTTTACGAGCTAATAAGTTGTATTGCAAACTCGAGAAATGTGTTTTTGAGGTACCACAGATTCCTTTCCTGGGCTACATTGTGTCAGGGGTCGGTCTGCAGATGGATCCTGTGAAGTTATCTGCGATCCTCGAGTGGCCTAGACCTTTGGGACTAAAGGCAATTCAGAGATTTATTGGCTTCGCCAACTATTATCGACAGTTCATACCTCACTTCTCTTCCATCATTGCACCCATTACCTATTTGACCAGAAAAACAGCTAATCCTCAAGTTTGGTCTCCGGAAGCTGTCACCGCCTTTGAACTCCTCAAGAAAGCTTTCTCTTCTGCTTCTGTGCTTGCCCAACCTGATCAGAACAAACCATTTCTAGTCGAAGTTGTTGCTTCTTCTGTTGGTGTCGGGGCAGTTTTGTCGCAAGAATCTATTTTTGGGAAGCTATTACCCTGCAGTTTCTTCTCTAGGAAGTTTTCCCCTTCCAAGTCTAACTACAGCATTGGAGATAAAGAGTTATTAGCTGTGAGGTCTGCACTCGAAGAATGGCGTCATCTTCTGCAGGGTGCTCTCTACCCAGTCACAGTCCTTACCAATCACAAGAATCTCATCTACCTTTGGGATGCTCGGTGCCTGAACCCCCGTCAAGCCAGATGGTCCTCATTTTTTGCCCGGTTTAATCTAAAACTCACCTACCGTGCTGGTGCTCTAAATTCCAAGGCTGATGCTCTGTCCCGTTCCTTCGACATCTCTGATACTCCACCCTCAGTAAAACCTCCACCGGTCTTAGAACCTTCATGCATTGTGGCGATCACTCGGACACCTCCTGTCGGTTGTTCCTTCCTGGAACCACATCTACGCCTGAAGGCGCTCCGTTGGGCACATACCTCTAAGTTTGCTGGCCATTCCGAATCAGAGAAAACCCTCTCGCTGCTCTCTTGACATTACTGGTGGCCCACTATCCGTACTGACGTCCGGGAGTTTGTAGCCTCATGCACTACTTGTGTTCAGAATAAAGTACCTAGGCAACCTCCCGCAGGACTGTTACAACCTCTTCCAATTCCTGATCACCCTTGGTCCAGCATCTCAATGGATTTCATCACTGATTTACCACCGAGCAATGGCTGCAACACCATCTGGGTCACTGTGGACAGATTTTCTAAGATGGCCCATTTCGTTCCACTAAAGGGTCTTCCAACTGCATATAAACTAGCACAAATCTTTATTAAAGAGATCTTCCGCCTCCACGGTTGTCCTCTGGAAATAATCTCTGATCGTGGCGTCCAGTTTATTTCTCGCTTCTGGAGAGCCTTCTGCAAAGATTTAGGTATCAGTCTTCACTCACCCCAATTTGATTGGAATCCTCTGGGATTCACCCACAGACCAACGGCCAGACGGAGCGAGTAAATCAAGATTTAGAATTGTTTCTTCGTTGCTTTTCTTCACACAACCAATCCAATTGGAGTCTTCTGCTGCCTTGAGCCGAATTTGCCCACAACAACCATAATCATTCTTCTTCTGGATATTCTCCCTTCTTCACTGTGTATGGGACCCATCCCATTCTTCCCACGTTTTCTTCCCCACCTCCCACGGTTCCTGCCGCCCACGCTATGACTCAAGATATGGCTAAACTATGGGTTTCCACTAAGCAGAACCTTCTCAAATGAGGACGTCATTATAAATCTTCCGCTGATGATCATAGAAGAGTCGTACCAGTCCTCCAGGTTGGGGACAAAGTCTGGTTGTCCACTAGGAATCTGAAACTACGGGTTCACTCCATGAAACTGGCACCCCACTTCATTGGGCCTTTCTCAGTTACTCAAATCATTAATCCAGTTACAGTTAGACTCCAACTTCCTCCGGCGCTGAAGATCCATAACACCTTCCATATCTCCCTCCTTAAACCTCTGGTACTCAACAAGTTTTCCCATGTTACTCCTGTTCCTCATGCTATTCCAACCACTATGGGGGACGAATATGAGGTTAGTCAAGTCCTGGAGGAACGTAAATTTCAAAGACTTCTACAGTACCTAGTGCATTGGAAGGGCTTTGGACCAGAAGAGAGGTCTTGGGTTTTTAAAGAAGATTTGCATGCCCCAGGATTATTATCCGCTTTACTTAAACGGCGCTCTTTACCTGATGTTTTTCCCGATTGTGAGGAGGGGGGTACTGTCAGACGCCGTCCCCGCACCTCCACGCTAAGCCGGGACGGACGTCTGTCTCTGAGCGCCCCGTTGCTAGGCAACGGAGACGCATCTTCCGGCAGCGTGGAAGCCATACTGCTTCTGGACAAGTCTCCTCTCCACATCGGTAGTAGAACTTACCCGCTGCAGACTACTCTCGCTACCTCCGTTACCTGCTTGCTTCTGGACAAGTCTCCTCTCCACATCTGTAGTAGAACTTACCCGCTGCAGACTACTCTCGCTACCTCCGTTATCTGCCTGCTCCTGGACAAGTCTCCTCTATACATCAGTGGTACAACTTGCCTATTGCAGACCACTCACGTTGCTCCGTTACATGCCTGCACCTGGAATAGTCTTCCCTTCCCATCAGTGGTACAACTTGCCTATTGCAGACCACTCACGTTACTCCGTTACATGCCTGCACCTGGACAAGTCTTCCCTTCACATCAGTGGTACAACTTGCCTATTGCAGACCACTCACGTTACTCCGTTCCATGCCTGCACCTGGACAAGTCTTCTCTACACATCAGTGGTAAAACTTCCCTATTGCAGACCACTCACGTAACTCCGTTCCATGCCTGCGCCTAGACAAGTCTTCCCTTCACATCAGTGGTACAACTTGCCAATTGCAGACCACTCACGCTATTCTGTTACACACCTGCGCTGGACAAGTCTTCTCTACATATCCGTGGTGAAACTTACCAGCTGTAGACCATTCATGTTTGCTTGTGATATAGCTACTACTCTGTATGGTACCTATTAGCTGGACTAAAGTTTACAAGTGCCTCTGTATTGTAGCTGCAAGTCGCTGACTCTTCTACTATATTGTTGATTGGTCTTTGCCTAACGTTATCCAGTTATCAAGTACTGGCCTGCTATATGCTACCTGCGTGCTAAGGCACTTGGACTCTTTCCTCATTTTATCCTGTTTACTAAACTGCTGTACCATCACAGTTCCACGGTGCCAAGACTCAGCATTTATACTATTGACATTCCTTTCCTTTATTCTACTGTATGGTTCCACTGATTCACCACACTACCCAGAGGTCCGCATCTCTGGTAAGTGTAGCTACACCTGGTGAATTCTGGGTAAAACTCCTAGTGCCCGTGACATGCAAAAAGAATATGTACACTTGCGTCCATAAGTAGATTTGGCCACATCTTACACGTATGACTATTTATGCTTAGAGTGGGGGAGGTGGAGGGAAAGAGGGGGAAGAATAGGGCAAGTACAGTTAGGGTGTTTTGCGATCCGATCGGAGGTGAAAGCAGTGGCAGATATCCCTGTCAGGAGGCATGTCAGGAGGTCTATTGTAGGTGCTTGATCCCTGGTGCAACATCCATGCTGCTGCTGATGATGATCATTAGCAGAGACCTTTGCAGTGATAATACAAAAGAAAATAAATAATGTAAGGATGAGCGGGCTCAGATTCCGCTAATCCGAGCCCACCCGAACAGTGCGGATCCGACGGGATCCGAGCCCTGTTCGGGTATTTCCGGCGCCAAAAAAAATGAAAGTGAGGCTCTGACGTCCAAGTCTTGCGTCGGATCTCGCGAGACTCGGATTGCATAAATTCCCTGCTAGCGGCCGCCATTTTCATTTGGGCTGTGATCAGGGTAGAGGGAGGTTGTAGGCTAGTGGTGCTCCTGCGTGATCAGTCCAATTGTGCTTTATGCTTGTGTCTAGTGCTCTGTCCTTGCTGAGTCCAGTGGTCCTTTTGTCCTGTGCTCTGTCCTGCTGAGTCCAGTGGTGCTTTGGCCAGTGTCTGTCCTGCTGAGTCCAGTGGTGTTTTAGTCCTGTGCATTTTTGTGCTAAGTCCATAGTAATTTTCTAATTATTAAAAACTCCCAAAAAAATGTAAAAAAAAAAAATTAAAAAAATTATACAAAAAAATAAAAAAAAATCTGAAAAAATAATTTAAAAAGTATAATTTTTTTTTAGAGCAATATATTATTGCAGTCCTGAAATATTAGTACTACAATACCTACGTTCACTGTTTCTGCAGTCCAAAAAATAGTAACTGCAATCTATATTACAACGTTCACTGTTTCTGCAGTCCCAAAGAATAGGAACTGCAATCTATATTACTACATTCACTGTTTCTGCAGTCCCAAAAAATAGGAACTGCAATCTATATTGCTACGTTCACTGTTTCTGCAGTCCAAAAAAATAGGAACTGCAATCTATATTACTACGTTCACTGTTTCAGCAGTCCAAAAAATAGGAACTGCAATCTATATTACTACGTTCACTGTTTCTGCAGTTCCAAAAAATAGGAACTGCAATCTATATTACTACATTCACTGTTTCAGCAGTCCCAAAGTGTGTGTGGTTTAGAGGTACGCTCTCCTGTGCTGCATATAATGGAGTACAAAAATTTGGAGGATAAAGTAGGGAAAGATCAAGACCCACTTCCTCCTAATGCTGAAGCTGCTGCCACTAGTCATGACATAGACGATGAAATGCCATCAATGTCGTCTGCCAAGGGCGATGCCCAATCTCCTAGTAGAGGGCATGTAAAATCCAAAAAGCCAAAGTTCACTACAATTAGTAAAAAAAAGAGGAGAAACGTAAACTTGCCAATATGCCATTTACGACACGGAGTGGCAAGGAAAGGCTTAGGCCCTGGCCCGTGTTCATGACTAGTGGTTCAGCTTCACCCAAGGAACTAAGCCCTCCTCCTCCCCACCCCTCTAAAAAATTTAAGAGACTTAAGCTGTCATCAACAACACAGCAAACAACTCTGCCTTCTAGAGAGATGTCATCACAAATCCCCAAGGCGAGTCCAAGGGTGTTGGTGTTTGCGAAGCCTGACCTTCCCATCACTGTATGGGAAGAGGTGGCTCCTTCCACCATTTGCAGCACGCCCTCTGCATATGCTGGAAGGATCACCCACAGTCCAGTTACAGATTTGGCTAATGAAGGTGTGAATGTTGTGAACCGGGAGGAGGATATTGATGTAGCTGGCGCTGGGGAGGAACTTGACAAGGAGGATGCTGATGTGGTTATCATAAATGAGCCACCAGGGGGGGAAACAGTTGTTGTCCATGGGATGAAAAAGCCCATCGTCATGCCTGGTCAGAAGATCAAAAAATCCACCTCTTCTGTCTGGAGTTATTTTTATCCCAATCCGGACAACAAATGTATGGCCATATGTAGCTTATGTAAAGCTCAAATAAGTAGGGGTAAGGATCTTGGCCACCTAGGGACATCCTCCATTATACGTCACCTGAAGAACCTTCACAATTCAGTGTTTAGTTCAGGACCTGTGGCTAGGACCGTCAGCAGTCCAGGGAAACCTAAATCCCTTGGTCCTGTTGGATACACCCCACCAACGTCAACTTTCTCCACGATCTCCATCAGATTTAGTCCTGCCGGCCATGTCACCAGCCAGACTGAGTCCTCTTCAATACGGGATTCATCCGAGGAATCCTGCAGCGGTACGCCTACTACTGCCGCTGCTGCTGTTGCTGCTGGTAGTCGGTCATCTTCCCAGTGTGGAAGTCGCAAGAACGCTACGTCTTTCACCAAATAGTTGACCGTCCAACAGTATTTTGCCATGACCACAAAGTACGACAGTAGTCACCCTATTGCAAAGCGGATAACTGCGGCCTTAACAGCTATGTTGGTGTTAGACATGCATCCGGTGTCCGCCATCTGTGCAGTGGAATTTAGACAGTTGAAGGAGGTATTGTGGCCCCGGTACCAAACACTCCACTACGCAGTCCAGAAATCTTAGTATCAGATATTAAACTACGTTCACTGTTCCTGCTACATCAAAAAAGCATGAACATGCCCTGCCATCAACAAAAACAATAGGTATTGACGCGCTTGAACTCCACCCTCTATATGCTGCAGAGGATGGAGGAGCAGCCATCTGTGCAGTGGAATTTAGACAAGTTGAAGGAGGTATTGTGGCCCTGGTACCAAATTGGGTACCGGGGCCACTCCACTACGCAGTCCAGAAATCTTAGTATCAGATATTAAACTACGTTCACTGTTCCTGCTACATCAAAAAAGCATGAACATGCCCTGCCATCAACAAAAACAAGAGGTAGTGACGCGCTTGAACTCCACCCTCTATATGCTGCAGAGGATGGAGGAGCAGAAAAAGGCCATTCAAGCCTACACAGCCACTTACGATGGGCCACGTGTTTGTGCCGCCGACTTGTGTCGCTTTGCTTAGGCATTTAGCTACCTCGGTGCAACCTTTTGGACTAAAAACAATATTGTGAGGTGTGAGGTGTTCACAATAGACTGGAAATTAGTGGAAATGAATGTTTTCGAGGTTAATAATAGTGTAGGAGTCAAAAAAAAAACGAAATATGGATTTTAGCATTTTTTTTTCTTTTTTTAAAAAAAAAATCTGAACCCAAAACACAAAATCAGAACCAAAACCTTTCGTGGGGTGTTTTCGCAGAACAAATCAGAACCCAAAACCTCAAGCTAATCAGAACCCAAAACCCAAAACACCAAAAGTGCCCGGTGCACACCCTTAAAATAATGTGACACATACCCCAGCCTGTTTAGCGCAGGGTTGAACTCCTTAGGGGAATCAGGCTCACTAAAAAATGATACCCTCACTACAAAAAAACCCTGTGCTGATTGCAGTGGGCTCCTCCCAACACCCGTATATGGTGGGTTTTGGGATAATATGGTTAAGTATTGTAAGAAATATATAATATGCACATCCCACCAATCCCTGGCAGAGATAAACTACTTAGGTATGCTGACGCCTGTAGAATGAAAAGCACCATCATACCATTGAAAGGCAGAGCATGTGGGCACTACAAACTGTAGCAATCCCTTGATTTCAGGGCTCACAAAGATAGTTTATGTCACACAAAAAATACTTTAAAAAACACACACACCATGATAAAATCCTTGTGTATCTTCAGGCTGTTACTCCAAAAGGAATTTAAAGAAACAACAACACAGATGATGCATACCTACTCTTTGGTGAAGCTGTGGGGCCCCATCATGAATTACAGGCCAGAAGACCTGTTGTGAAGATACGTGATTCCCAAATTTCTCGATTTAAACAGTTACTAGGGGTAGCAGAGAGAGGAAGAGGCAGGCCAGCTCTGAGCTAAGCAATCCCAGCAGATTTGCCATATTGAATGAAGATACTGTGGAAGGCAGTTTAGAATTGGTGGAGTTGGATCAGACTGCTTCCTCTAGCAACCAGGGGAATGGTCTCTCCAGCATAGAGGGGACCAAAGTTAATCAGGGACCCAGGCAGATTGTGATGGTAGGGGATTCAATTATTTAGAAAGCAGATAGGGCAATATGTTACCGGGACCGTGCATGCCGAACAGTGTGTTGTCTCCCGGGTGCTCGGGCTCGGCATATTGCAGATCCGGTGGACAGATTGTTGGCAGGGGCTGGGAATGACCCAGCGGTTTTGGTGCATGTTGGCACCAATGACCGAGTTAGAGGAAGAAGGGGTGTCCTATAGAATGATTTCAGGCACATAGGTCGCAAACTTAAGGCAAGGACATCCAAGGTAGTATTTTCAGAAATACTACCTGTGCCACGCGCTAGTCCAGGGAGGCAGCAGGAGATTAGGGAGGTTAATGCCTGGCTAGATTGGTGTAGGAAGAAGGGTTTTGGATTCTTAGAGCACTGGGCTGATTTCTCGGTCAGTTGCCATCTTTATTGTCGTGATGGATTGCACCTGAATGAGGAGGGGGCTGCAGTGCTAGGGGAGAGGATGGTTAGAAGGTTGGAGGAGATTTTAAACTAGGCTTCGGGGGGGAGGGGCAAGCAAGTATTTATGGGATAGACATTGAGAGTAGTAAGGAGGAATTTAACAAGAGTCAAGGGGGTGGAGAGGGGGGAAAGGGAAGCATAGCCGATAAGGAGAGGGCCCTTTTTAAAGCAAAAAGAAATACCTAAGGGAGGCAATAGACTTAAGTGTATGCTTGCAAATGCAAGAAGCCTGACAGATAAAATGGGGGAGTTAGAGCTAGTAGCAATGAATGAGCAGTATGATATTATAGGTATTACGGAGACCTGGTGGGATGAAACACATGACTGGGCAGTCAACTTGGAAGGCTATTCTCTCTTCAGGAGGGATAGGGTAAATAAAAGGGGAGAAGGAGTATGTCTTTATATTTAGCCAGAATTAAAACCAAGTATTCAGGAAGTTATATATGAGAATATTGGTGATAATAAAGAGGAATTGTGGTTGAAAATATCCAGCGGAGGAAAAAGTTCAGAGAAGTTGCTGATAGGGATATGATATAAACCGCTAGATACTAGTACGATTGAGGAAGCCCAACTTCTACAGCAAATTGAAAAGGCATCACAACTAGGTCAAATTTTAATTATGGGGGATTTTAATTATCCGGACATTGATTGGAGTACTGAGGCCTGCGGTACAGCTAGGGGAAATAGGTTTCTGAGCACGGTAAAAGACCATTACATGTCCCAATTAGTAGAGGAACCAACTAGGAACCGGACTATACTGGACTTAGTAATAACAAACAATGTAGACGTAATATCAAATATTCAAGTAAGTGAGCACTTGGGAAACAGTTATCATAATATGGTCTCATTTGAAATTAGTTTCCAGAAGCAACGGTATAAGGGATCAACTAGGACTTTAAACTTTAGAAAGGCAAATTTTAATATGCTAAAGCAGTCTATAAAGAGCATAGACTGGTACAAAGCCTTTGAAGGAAAAAATACGGAAGAAAAGTGGGCTTTCTTTAAAATGTTGTTTGAAACATACACATATAAGTTCATTCCTATGGGAAAAAAATGTAAAAGAATTATGTCTAAACCAATGTGGCTAAATAAAAATGTAAGGGAAGAAATGCAAAGGAAGAAGCGTGCATTTAAATTGTTTAAGTCTGAAGGGTCAGAGGAGTCCTCCGTAGGTACAAGGAAGGTAATAAAATATGCAAAAAGGAAATTAGATTGGCTAAATTAGAAAATGAAAGGCATGTTGCAAAAGAAAGTAAGACAAACCCCCAAAAGTTTTTTAAGTATATAAATGGCAAAAGGATTAAAAAATATAATATAGGACCCCTAAGAAGTGAGATGGGTGAATTGATAAATGATACTAAGGAAAAAGCAGAGGTATTAAACACTTTCTTTTCTTCAGTATTTACTAGAGAGGAACAAATGGTAGAAGTAATACATATAAATGGAAATGAAACCATGCCATTAATTAATACTTGGTTGTCAGAGGAAGAAGTCCAAAGGCGACTGAGGAATATTAAGATAAATAAAGCTCCAGGTCCAGATGGCATACACCCAAGGGTCCTTATGGAGTTAAATTCGGAAATAGCTAGACCCCTATTCTTAATTTTCAGAGATTCAATCTCATCAGGCTCAGTACCAAGGGATTGGCGAATAGCAGATGTGGTGCCGTTGTTTAAAAAGGGGACAAGATCACAACCAGGGAATTATAGACCTGTAAGCCTGACATCAATAGTGTGGAAACTACTGGAAGGTATTTTAAGGGATAGTATTCAGGATTACTTGGTACGCCATAAAATTATTAGTGGGAATCAACATGGATTTGTGAGGGATAGGTCATGTCAAACTAATCTAATTAGTTTCTATGAGGAAGTTAGTGGAAACTTAGACCAGGGCAGCACAGTAGATGTGGTCTGCTTAGATTTTGCAAAGGCCTTTGATACAGTGCCACACAAGAGGTTGCTTTATAAAATTATGGAACTGGGTCTAGGAATCAACATATTTCTACTTGGATCAAAAACTGGTTAGAGAATAGGGAACAGAGAGTTGTGATAAATGGAACATTTTCTAATTGGTCAAAACTCTTAAGTGGAGTACCTCAAGGTTCCGTGCTGGGTCCACTCCTTTTTAATATATTCATTGGTGATGGTTTAGAGAGTAAAGTTTCTATTTTTTGCAGATGACACTAAACTCTGTAAGGTAATAAAATCAGAGCAAGATGTAGCTTCTCTACAGAGGGACTTAAATAAACTGGAGGATTGAGCGGCCAAATGGAATATGAGGTTTAACACAGATCAATGTAAGGTTATGCATTCAGGGATCAAAAACAAAAACGCAATCTATAAATTAAATGGAATTAATTTAGGAGAATCTATAATGGAAAAGGATTTGGAAGTGCTCGTAGACAGTAGACTTAGCAATAGTGCTCAATGTCAAGCAGCAGCAAACAAAGTATTGGCATGCATAAAAAGGGGCATAGATGCAAGGGAAGACAGTGTAATTTTGCCACTGTATAAATCATTAGTAAGGCCTCATCTTGAATATGCAGTACAGTTCTGGGCACCACTCTATAAAAAAGATAAATTGGAACTAGAAAGGGTTCAGAGAAGGGTGACAAAATTGATAAAGGGTATGGAGTCATTAAGTTATGAGAAAAGGTTAGCCAGTTTAGGCATGTTTACTTTAGAAAAGAGGCGTATAAGTTAGGGATGTGCACCGGCCACTTTTGGTGTCTCGTGTTTTGTGTTTTGGGTTCGGATTTGCTTGATGTTTTGGGCTCGGATTTGTTTCGCAAAACACCTGTCGAAAGGTTTTGGTTTGGATTTAAGGTTTTGGATTTGGATTTATTTTGAAAAAAGCATAAAAAGTTCCAAAATCAAGTTTTTGGGCTTATTTTCACTCCTTCGCTATTATTAACCTCAATAACATTCAATAACAATCATTTCCACTAATTTCCAGTCTATTCTGAACACCCTCACACCTCACAATATTGTTTTTAGTCCAAAACAATTCACCGAGGTAGCTTTCTGGACTGCATAGTGGAGTGGTCCCGGTACCCAATTCACCCTCAACTGGTCTCAAATCCACCCAAAAAGTATCTGGACTGCTTAGTGGAGTGGTCCCCACAATATAAAAAAACACTCAACTGGTCTGAATTCCACCAAAAAAGTATCTGGACTGCGTAGTGGAGTGGTCCCCACAATATAATAAAAAATCCCTCAACTGGTCTGAATTACACCAAAAAAGTATCTGGACTGCGTAGTGGAGTGGTCCCCACAATATAATAAAAAAACACTCAACTGGTCTGAATTCCACCAAAAAAGTATCTGGACTGCGTAGTGGAGTGGTCCCCACAACATAATAAAAAAAAAACAATTGTTCTGAATTCCACCAAACAAGTATCTGGACTGCGTAGTGGAGTGGCCCCGGTACCCAATTTGATACCGGGGCCACAATATAATAAAAAAAAACTCAATTGTTCTGAATTCCACCAAACAAGTATCTGGACTGCGTAGTGGAGTGGTCCCCACAATATAATAAAAAATCCCTCAACTGGTCTGAATTACACCAAAAAAGTATCTGGACTGCGTAGTAGAGTGGTCCCCACAATATAATAAAAAAAACCTCAACTGTTCTGAATTCCACCAAAAAAGTATCTGGACTGCGTAGTGGAGTGGTCCCCACAATATAATAAAAAATCCCTCAACTGGTCTGAATTCCACCAAACAAGTATCTGGACTGCGAAGTGGAGTGGGCCCGGTACCCAATTTGGTATCGGGGCCACAATATAATAATAAAACC